>NC_084942.1:17583257-17886287 GCF_958298935.1 Phragmites australis | reverse complement strand
ACAGGTGGTCAGCTACTCGACGGCTAGAGAGGTGTGGTGTGCCATCAAGAGGACTTCTGCATCCAATTCAAGAGCACGAGTCATGCAAATTTGCATGGAATTGGCAATCATTTAGAAGAAAGAGCTCAATGTCGCCAACTACTTCCGCAAAGTGAAGAACCTCATCGATACTCTTGCTATCGTCAGAAAACCACTCGAAGATGATGAGTTGCTATCGTACATGCTGCGAGACCTTGGATCTGAATTTGATCCTCTAGTGACAAGCATCACCACTCGTGCTAATGCTATGATGGTAAGTGATGTGTATGCTCATATGCTTGGATTTGAGTAGAGACTCGAGCACAACAATTCGACATTTCAAGTCAACTTAGCAAATCAAGTCAACATGAGTCAAGGGTGTGGAGGTGGTCGCAACGGCCATGGCCATGGCCGAGGCACCGGCAACAGTGGCGGTCGATCTTCTGCTGGACGTGGTAGTGGTGGGAGATCCAACCAAGGTGGGCAGAGACCAATTTTCCAAGTTTTCATCGTGAAGGACATGATGATCTTCGTTGCTACCACCGGTTTAATCATAATTATCAAGCCAGTGACTCCACCATGGTTGCTACTGCCGTCACCAACAGTTACTTGTTTGATCTCAATTGGTATGTAGACACCAACGCTACTGATCACATCACGCACGACCTTGAGTGTTTGACGACAAAGGAGCAGTACACCGGCAACGACCATGTTCAAGTCACCAACGGCGCAGGTATGTCCATTGCTCACATAGGAACTTGTTCTATTGCTGGCTCTTTCAGGTCCTTAGCCTTAAACAATGTTCTTCATGTGCCCAAAATCAATCACCACCTCATTTCTGTTCATAAACTAGTCTCTGACAACAATGACTTCATTGAATTTCATCCTATTCGGTTTATTGTTAAGGATCAAGCCACGAAGAACACTCTTCTTAAAGGAAGATGTCAAGATGGGCTCTATTATCTCTCCAATAACAGCTTTAGTCAAGCTCTCTTTTCTACCAAAGCCACACATGGACTATGGCATCGATTCCTTGGACACCCTTCATCTCATGTAGTTCGTCAGATTTTAGAGGACAATAAACTTGTTGTAATCTCTGAAATAGAATCTACTGTTTGTGATGCTTGCCAGCAGGCTAAAGCTCATCAATTGCCTTTTAATTCTTCTTCCAGAATATCATCAAGTCCTTTAGAGCTGATCCACACTGATGTTTGGGGGCCTGCTCGAACATCTATCAATGGTTTTATATATTATGTTAGCTTTGTTGATGATTACAGTCATTTTACTTGAATTTATTTCCTCAAGCACAAATCCAATGTTGAGTCCATCTTCCTTCAATTCCAAAGTCATGTTGAGTGTCTATTAGGGAAGGAAATCCTTAACATTCAGTCGGATTGGGGGGGGGGGGTACCATCGGTTGCATCGGTTCTTTAATCGAGTAGGCATTTCACATCATATTTCTTGCCCTCATACACATCGACAAAATGGCCTCATTGAACGTAAACACAGACATATTTTTGAAACCAGCATCTCCCGTTTAGCTCAATCTCTAATGCCCATACGTTTTTGGATGAAGCTTTTCATTCAGTCTGTTTTATGATAAATAGGATGCCTAGCCGAGTGATTAGCAACGATACTCCCTTACATTGACTTCTTGGACAGCAGCCATACTACAAATAGTTGAGAGTGTTTGGGTGTGCTTGCTAGCCAAATTTGAGGGCATATAACTCAAGGAAACTTGAGTACAGATAAAAAATATGTATGTTTGTCAGTTACAGTGCAAATCACAAAGGCTACAAATGTCTTGATTGAAGTACAAGCCGTATTTACATTTCTAGAGATGTCATATTTGATGATAGTGTTTTTCCCTTTGCAATTCCATCTGACAAGTCCACACAAACACCTAAAACCTCTCAGCAACATGTTGTCCTTCCCACTGTCAGTCAGTATTCTGAACAATTTCTGACTACAACTCACCCGACAACAGACATTCCAGCACATAGTCTATCTCCTAGTCCATCTGACAGTCCAGCAATGTTGGTTCCTCCACTGATAATGGAGTCACTGACACTGCTATTGATCATGTTGGTGTCGAAGAGGTGTCTTACTCTGCATGTTCTCCAAATGAATTTTCTGAAGCAGCAAGTCCAACTGGGTTAACTGAAAGTTCAAATGAAGTTGTTCTGCAACAGTCAGTTGAACCATCTCATCCTATTCTTACAAGACTTCAGAACAATATTGTGAGGCCAAAATAGTTCAAAGATGGGACTATTAGGTATGCTGCTGAAGCCACTGTTCACCGGTCTACAATTGTTCTTGCATAGCCAAGATCATATACTGAAGCACTGCAATATAAGGAATGGAAACAAGCAATGGATGAGGAGTTCTCTGCATTGTTGAGAAATGAAACTTGGACACTTGTGTCACCAGAGAAAGGTATGAACTTGACTGATAGCTGATAAGGGCACGACTCCCTCGGATACACACAAAGTGAATTCGTCCCTTATTGTTTATATTTTTCTTCGTAAAGAATAGAATACTACTAAGTTTTTGTGTTATTTTTAGGAATATAGGAGAAGCACCACAACCTTATTCGGACGTCACTCCTCGAAGGCCAAGTCTACTAGGACTCAAGGCTAAGATCTAGTCGTGGTCGTGGTCGAAGTCGTGGTCATGGTTGAAGTTGAGTTCCAGGACAGCACGTCACTAAAACGGACATAACTCTCTCATATGAAGTCCGTTTTAGGCAATCTTGGACACTGGAAAGTTTACGATGAGCCATTTCCAGTGGATATGAGCTCGACCAGATATTCCTTATAGTTTAGTTAGAGTCAAAGGAATAAGGTGTTGTGTCACCGTTTTGAACCCTCCTAGGTTTTGTAATCATGTCGGAGTCGGAGTCCAGGTTGTGCATGCCTCTCTCCACGGTTGCAAAACCCTAGGTCGACCTCCTTACGCCCCCTATATACACAGTAGCCATCGTAGTTTAGACTTGAGTTTAGCTTAGATTATTCTGTTTAATACAGTTTCGTTGTTTATCGGTTTGTTGAACCCCAAACTCGAGTGCTTCATTGGTAATTAGCAATATTCAGATTGCATCTACATGTTCTTGCTTGTGTTCTCTATTCGTTTGCAGGAAAAGCCTTCTTGGCGAGGTCAACCGCATCTTATCACGGTTGATAACCATGGAGTAGTGGTGTAGTGCTTGCGAGGGTTCTTGATATGTTCTGATTGCAGTCTTTGGATCATCAACGTCGAAGCTCCAGCAATCGACTTATCATATTACCTTTCAGAAGATCGGGCAAACGCTCACCAATAGCAGATGGGTTTTCAAGGTAAAGAGGAAAGCTAATGTGTCAATAGACATATACAAGGCTAGGTTGGTTGCCAAAGGTTTCAAGCAATGATTTGGTGTTGATTATTTTGACACTTACAGCCCAGTGGTAAAGCCAACAATTGTTAGAATTATTTTGTCACTTGTTGTTTCACAAGGTTGGCAAATGAGGCAGATTGATATTCAAAATGCGTTTCTTCATGGGATACTTTAAGAAAAAGTCTATATGTCAGTCTCCTGGGTACTCTCAAGGTCCATCAAACTATATTTGCAAATTGAACAAGGCACTTTATGGACTCAAACAGGCTCCTAGGGCTTGGCATTCAAGATTGTTAGCTAAACTGAATATTTTGGGTTTCAGACCATATCAGGCAGATGCCTCCTTGTTTGTTTTCAAGCAAGATCATGTCACAATATATATGCTTATTTATGTTGATGACATAATTATTGTGAGTTCCTCTCCAAGTGCCACTGAAAATTTGATATAGGAGCTGACGAATTCTTTCTTTTGCTATCAAAGACATGGGTATTCTAGAGTACTTTTTGGGTATTGAAGTTAAACCAACCAAACAAGGCATACTGCTGTCTCAAAAAAGGTATGCTCAAGATCTTCTTCTGAGAGCTAATATGGATAAGTGTAGGCCAATCTCTACTCCTATGGCAACAAATGATAAGCTATCAAGAAATCAAGGCTCTGTACTAACTGGAGAAGCTCAATTTAGTATAGAATGTTGTCGGGGGGCTACAATACTTGACAATAACCAGGCCATACCTCTCCTTTTCAGGAAATCATGTGTGTCAATAAATTCAAGCACCAACTGAAGGGGATCGAGGACATCTTAAGAGGGAGGGTGAATTAGGACACTAAAAACTATTGGCTCCAAAACTTTCATAAGATAAGCCTATATCAATTTTTATCTAAATGTGCTCTATGCTTATCTAGTGTGTCTACTCTATGGCTTAAGAGAATTACAAGGTAAATTGCAAGTAAGTAAATACGGAAACGTAAATGAGGTAGATAGACAAACTCGGCACAAGGGATTTTTATCCCATGGTATCGGTGGCACATAAGCCACTCCTAGTTCACATTGGAGCTCCACAAAGGATATGCTCCCGATCGTCAAGTCTCTTCCGATCACGGCTCTTGAGATACCAAGTCACCAAGATAAGACCTCAAGCACGATGATCCACCAAGCCACCAATGCGAGGTCTCACCACTAACCTCTCTTCCAGTCACTTGTACGCCGTCTTCATTTTAGAGCTTTAGTCACAAAGACAAGGACCTCCGCATCCCCGTACAATCCTCTTGTCTCCACTCCACACCAAGTCAGAGGATCAACAAGTTATCGGCGAGTCACAAAGACTCCAAGGTGCTGGCGTACTTAGAGGTACAAGCTCGGATCACTTCTTGATCCACACTCTAAGTTGCAGCACTTAGCAACTCTTCTTTCTAGACCTATAAGCACTAATCACTCGCTAATAGTGTGCTTAATTGCTTTGGATAAACACTTTATGCTCTTGGATGGCTTGAATGTCTTCTTAGGTGTACAATGGTTTCTCTGGACTCTAGCTACTCCAAATGAATAAGTGGAGGGGTATATATAGCCTCAACCTTGCGGACTAGCCGTTATCCCAACGGCTCAGATATTCTGTGAACATCGAATGATCTGGCGTTAACAGAGGTACAAGCACCGGACCATCCGGTGTGTACATTCTCAGAAACTAGCTGTTGAAACTTCACTCAGAGTTCTTTTGAACACCAGATACTCCGGTGTATACATCCTCTTCATCACCGGACTATACGGTGAGTTATCTTGAGCAAAATACTCCGGTGTGCACAGTCTTCATCACCGGACCTTCCGATGTGTAGAACTTCTTCTTTTCTGGATTTTCCACACCTTCTGTTAAATGCTCCGGTGAAGTCTCCGGTGTTATATCCATCTCATTGATGGATCATCCAATGCCTTATAATCCATTTCCTCCAAAAATGCCAAGCTTCTGTTAAATAGTTCGGTGTACATCTTTTCTGATCGCCGGACCTTCCGGTGAGTGTAATCCACTCTAACTTCTTCTGACAGAATTGCTCTGACGTGTACATTCTTTATCACCGGATCATCCGATGAGGCAAACTGCTGTCGGAGGATGAACTCCTGTCGCAGGGATCCCGAGAGACCCCTTTTTTTTTAAAGATTCGGCCGGGGGGATGATCCTGAACGAGCTTGTCTGGGAAATAGATAGGAGCGAAAATAAATGCAGTGGCTGGTGGTGGGAGATGATCGTTCTAGTGCAAGAAAGATGGGTGCACCGGGGTTTAGACAGGTTCGGGCCGCACGGAGACGTAACACCCTACTCTTGTGTGAGTGCTATACCTTTCCTTGAAGGGAATTCTTCAAGGATGTATCTGGTTACAGGGGTGAGCTGTCTACAGAGAGCTTGAGACTCTCGTGTTCTAGCTTGGTTCGAGCTTGTTTGTGATGTTCTTCGTCTTTTGATCTGAGCTTCGGGGGCCTGTCCTTATGTGTTCTCCATCCTTTCCTTTTTATAGGCGCGCTGACCTCGACTTATCCTGAATGGGAAAGAGGGGGCGCGAGTGCCAGGGCGCCACGGAGAAAGGCGTCATCATTCTGTCTTGGCGAAGTGACAGAGGTGGTGGAAAAATGCGGCGTGCATCTGACCATTCGTCACTGTAGATGTCCTCCGGCGCTATTAAGAGGGCCCACCGGGCAGCCACAGAGGTGCCCGGTGCGCCCACCCTGTCTTGTTCTTCTGCCGGGGCAGGGTGGCAGGCAGAGCGCTTCGATTTTGGCAATGTTATCCCGAGGCACCCGGGTGAAACGGGACGGGACCCGTGCATTTAATGGTCCCACGCCCCCCTGCCAGAGCATGGCAGGGTCTGATACTAGGGCGTGGGCAGCTGAGAATGTCAGGATGTCAGGATGTCAGGCCGCGCGTGTCTATTAAATGCGGCATTGGGCCTTTGACTGGCTGACACCCCGACGATGGGACCCTTCGGGTCGTCGGACGATCTTGCGCGAACCTTCGGGGAACCGAGTCCTTGGGGGCTGCCACGTGCAGCCCCGAGCACTCTCTCCCGAGCACTTCAGTGAGACCTTCGGGGAACCGAGTCCTCGGGGGCTGCCACGTGCAGCCCCGAGCACTCTCTCCCGAGCACTTCGGTGAGACCTTCGGGGAACCGAGTCCTCGGGGGCTGCCACGTGCAGCCCCGAGCACTCTCTCCCGAGCACTTCAGGGGAAACCTTCAGGGAACCGAGTCCTCGAGGGATGCCACGTGCAGCCCCGAGTACTCTCTCCCGAGCACTTGGGGGGAAACCTTCGGGGAACCGAGTCCTCGGGGGCTACCACGTGCAGCCCCGAGTACTCTCTCCCGAGCACTTGGCTGTTTGTATCATCGGGGGATTACAGTACTCGGGGGTAGGCGAGGACCCTTCCGAGTACTTCCTTCCCGGTACTTGGACTCTGCGGGTCATCGGGGAACTAGGGTGCTCGGGAACCAGAGGCGGCGGCCCCGAGCACCTTCTCCCGGGACTTAGCTTCTTCTTATCTTGTAGGGTGGACCTCGCGGGATGGTGACGCGTGGCGGATGGCCGGCCCGGTCTCGGGACTCAGGGACCCTTGGTTCCTGATACACCAACAGTAGCCCCCGGGCCCATTGGTAGGCGACGGGACGGAGACGGCGGATGGGCCCTTCGTCGCGGCCGAGGCCGAGGCTGGTGCAGACGCCATGTGGCAGGCTTTCGAGAGGTGGTCTTTACGGACCCAGACCTCAAGTACGCCCTAACGGGAAAATGAATGGACGCGTGTCCACACAACTTCCGAAGGGTATGATGACCGTACGGACGGCACGCGCGGTCGCCGTGCGGATCGAGGAAAATACGCCTGGCAGCCGCTGACATTGCGCGATCGAGGCGACGCTTCGCCGAGCAAACCGTTTGGGCGGCAGTTTTTGAACTTCCGAGATATAAAAGGGGGATAGGATCGGTCCGTCCCCCTCTTTACGCTTTTTTGCTCTTGCGCTCTTGCCTTCTTTGTGCTCCGAAGCCCTTAGGAAATTCTCAGGCGACCGGAGCACTCTTCCTTCTCTCTCTTTTTCCACCGCCAAAACACCTTTCATTCTTGTCGAGATGACGAGGGTTGGAGGAGGACGCCGGGACAAGGCTTCGGACAGCATCTTGCCGGAGTCTCGTCTGAGGAACGAGGAGGCGGCGAACAAGATCAGGAAACTGCTGGTGCCGGAGGGGCAAGAAGGTGCTGTGGTGGTGACGCCGGTGAGCCTGACGCCGGCGACGACCGTCCCAGGGCGGATCGTCCTCTTCACCTCTTTTGTGGCGGCGGGGTTGGTGCCGCCGTTCTCCACCTTCTTCCTGCAAGTGATGGAGACGTACGGCATTCAACTGGTGCACCTAAGCCCCAATTCCGTGGTGGTGTTGGCGGTCTTTGCGCATCTCTGCGAAATGTTCGTGGGGGTGGCGCCGTCGGCGACGCTGCTTCGCCATTTCTTCGTCCTTCAGCCGGTGGGGAAGAAGAGGGGGCACTCCACGGCGGACGTCGCGGGGTGCTGCAACCTTCGGCTCTGGGACGGCCTGGGGGATCATTACATTCCCCAGGTGCTGCGCAGCAAGTGGGAGGAGTGGCGACGGGACTGGTTCTTCGTCGATGTTGACCCCCACGAGCGCCTCGAACTGCCAGAGGCGGCGGCGGAACCTCGGCGATCGACGTGGGAGGCGCCGCTGCCAGAAGACGCGAGGCTGAAGCCGGTGTTGGAGCGCATCCTGGAACTGCGCAAGGCCGGGCTGACCTCTGTCATGGTGGTCGTGGACTTCCTGCGCCGTCGGCTGGCGCCTCTGCGAGAACGGGCCCGGCCGAGCTGGTTCTACACCGGGCCAGAGGACATCACCAGGACCCAGATCGGCGCGAGCTGGGATCTGGGGCCGGCGGAACTGCGGGGGATGACAAGGGTGATCACCGGAACGGAGGACATGGGCCGGGCGGAACTCCCGTGGCCGGAGATGTCACTCTGCGCCAACCCCGACCGGGTGGCCATCATGGCGAGGCTGCCGGAGTTCGATGCCCAGGGGCCCGTGGACCAGCCGAGGAGCCGGAGTCCCGAAGCCTCTGAACTCCCCGGATTGGAGGAGCTGCTCGGTGAGGAGGCAACAATCAGCTCGGCGCAGGCTGGCGACGGGGCCGCCGCATGCAGCAGTCGTCGTGCCAGAGAGGAGGGCGCCTCCGAAATTGCCGTGGAGGTGGCGCCGGGAGACCGGAGAAAGCGTCCCCGGGCCCTGATTCTAGTGCCGGACTCTCCGCCGTCGCCGACGGCAACGGCGGCATTCCCGGTGCTGGAGCCGCGGCTGGTGCAGATGGAGCCTGCGCCGGTGCCCACGACCCGTGCGGCGGAACCTGAGACCCGCGCAGCGGCACCCGAGGCCCGCGCAGTGGCCTCAACGAGTCCCCAGCGGAAGAGGCGGCGGGAGGAGTCCGGATCGACGGCGCCGGACCCGGACATCAGGATCCCAGCGGCCAAGTGGCAGTATCGGTGAGTCTTCTTTCTTGCTTTTTCCTGGGCATTTCTGGCCTGAACTAAGCTTTGACATTTTTCATCTCTCTCCCGTAGGCCGGCCGCAGGCGCCACTGCGACGGAGAAGGCGCAGGCGCCAAGACCAGGGCCGAGCCCGCCGACTGCGCCGACGGAGGCGAGCACAGGAACGGCGGAGGCGCCAATTGTTGTGGCGGCCACTGGGAGAGAGGCGGAGGCGGCGGCCGAGAGGAGGATGGAGCAACCGTCTGAATCCTTGGCGCCGGCGGAACCTACCCCGGGCGCGGAGAGCCCGAGGCGGATGACGGTGGAGGTGGATGTTTTGCCGGGGCCGGCGGACAGAGCGGCCGATGCGGGAACGCGGCCGCCGCCCGAGTCTTCGGCGCCGGCGGAGCCTACCCCGGGCGCGGAGAGCCCGGGGCGGATGATGGTAGAGGGCCCTACAGAGAGCTCGAACCCCTCGGAGGCATTCTGCAGGGAGGCCTGGGCCCTACTGGTGTCCGGCCAACCCGCCGACCCCTTCCTGGCCGCCATTGAAGGCGTCCAGGTAGCGGTTGGGCGGCTGGGCGCAGCGGTGAATGCCAAGGAGGGGGAGCTCGAGGCCGAGCGCGCCCGCCTGGCATCGGAGAAGGCGCAACTGGCGGGCGCCCAGGAGGAGGCCCGCGCGGCGGGCGCGCGGGAGCAGAAGCTCCTAGAAGACATCCGCGCGGAAGCCGCGCGGGAACAAGAAATTTTGAAGACCGCGCGGGCAGAAGCCACGCGGGAACGAGAAGACACCACCCGCCTGGCTGAGGCGTCGAAGCAGCAAGCTACCGAGGCCCTTGCCAGGATGGGGCAAGCGCAGGAGAGGGAGGTGGCAGTCGCAGCTCGGGAGCAGGCGGCGGAGGAGCGGCAAGTCGAGCTAACCCGACGGGAGGGCGCTGCCGAGAAGACGCGCGCCGACCTCCAGCGCTGGGAAGACGACCTCCGAAAGATCAGGGAAGAGATCCGCCGCTGGGAGGAGGACGTCTCCCTTCGGGAGGTGGACAATGAGTTGTCGGCGTCAGATCTTGGTGCTCGGGAGGATTCGGTGACCCAGCAGGAGGAGGTGCTGGCCCGGCGGGACGGCGAGCTGAGTCGCCGGGAAGATGAACTGAGTCGTCGAGAGGGTGAGGCTGCTGCGGCGGCAGCGTCCACGGCTACCAGGGCGGAGAAGAATGCGAAGCACGAGGCGGAACTGATCGCCCGTGAACGCGCCTTATCCGAGATGGTGGCCAAGACGAAGCAGGCCGGGGACCAGGGACTTGAGGCGCAGCTGTGGGCCGCCAAAGAGAAGCTCGAGACTGCTTTTGTCTCACGGGTCAACCTGCAGCATATGCTGGAAGACATACTTCGGCGGATGCGGCGGGCCATAGAGAAGGGTGGTCTTGGGCGGCTCGTTGAAGATCAGAAGAGCGACAGCCCTGCACGACAAGTGTTGGGGCTTCAGCAGGTCTGCGAGCGCCTTGAGGCCCTGCCTTGGGCGGTCCAGGAACTTGCCGCCCGGGAGGGACGTGGCTTGGCACATGCAGTGGCCGAGCACGTCCTGGCCTGCTACCGAAGCAAGGACCCGAACTTCCCGCTGGAGCCGGCGCGGGAGGGAGTGGTCGAGGCTGAGGGAGAGGCCGCCCGGGTAGCGGTCCGGAGTACCGCCGCCGTGGTGGCGGCCGGCTTCAGGCGAGAGGTGCCGCCGCCGCCAGCCCCCGGGGACGACTCAGAGGATTCAGCCGACGTCTCCGCCGCCGACTAGATCTTTTGTAGCTTTTTTCTTTCTTTTGTCGTCTTGATGAATGTAAATATAGGAGTGAACCCTTAGAAAATGCCTTGTATATGTCTTGTGAGTATAATGGCAGCTTTTCCTTGGGCTCGCAACTCCAATTTCTCTGAGTGTTTGATGTTTCTTCTGATGTTTTGCCTGGAAGTCCCGGGGAGTACTCAGTCGGGCCGTTCCCGACCTTCCCATCCCCGAGAACGAAGTTGTCCCGATTGCTGTTGCTGGCGTAGTCGGCCCTCGAGTTCTCGCGAGTCCGCACTGTCTAAGTTAAGAAACAAAAACACAGACTTCCTTGCCCGGGAGATAGATCGATCCAGCACGGAACACGCCGTGCCCGGTGAACACTTTTTCACCTCGCGACCACCCAGTTAGTAGACGAGAGACGCGTGCGGGCGAGAATGTGACCAAGAGTCCTCGTGGTCCGGTGGTGCCCGGGCTTAAAACAGGCCAGACCGAGCACTGACAGCCCACCCCTGAGGCCTGAGCTCCGGACTACTCGAGAAGCTCGAGCGATAGGATTACCCAGGGCACCCGAGGACTCGGTAGTGCTCGGGGTCCTTAAAAGCGGACCGAACACCACGACCACCACGAAGGGCTCCGGTCAGACATTACCGTACGCACGGTACTCCTTTCTACAAACCGCCCAGTCGTTCTGAGAAAAAGTAGACACGTGGCAGGGTTTCTCGTGCGAGGAGACTATCTCGCCGAACAGATTAAAGCGCGAGAGCCCCCGAGAATGACTCGGGAACATAAATTTACTGAAAGCAGACTTGTCTAAATATAACCACTCACCGGACAGCTGTCGGCCCTTCGGCCAACCGATCCAGGAGGGGTGTGCTTCCGAGCTCAGGTGCCCGGGGACTTGGTTCTTTCAACGGAGCGCCCGAGTGCCCAGAGGCATACGAGGCTCCCGGGGTCGGGTGATCTTGACCACCCACGCCTAAGTGGTAGGACCACCCGAGGACCCTTGGGGCCGGCCAGAGACCGGGGCATTGAAGCCCCCGCGGCCGAACTGGTTGTGATTGCCAGCCTGTGACTTAAGAGAGAATATAGAATTTCTTTGTCTGGTGCGCTCTATTAGTGCGGTACTTGCTATAGACTGCTCTCATTTTCGACCCGAGACCTCTTGAATACCCAAACCGGCAGACAAGAGCAGACAGAGGCATAACCCAGAGGTCCTATGGTTCGGTGGCGCCCGGGTATGACAGACCAGACCGAGCACCGACAGCCCGCTCCGGGGGCCTGAGCTCCGGACTACTCGAGCAGCTCGAGCGATGGGATTACCCAGAGCACCCCGAAACTCGGTAGTGCCCGGGAGCCTGCCACGACACCGAACACCACAGCCTACCATGCCGGACGTAAGTCAGCGGCGACTGCTCGTATGCATACCAATTGGGATTCTTTTATCAGCGGGGAAAATGAGAGAGCGAACTTTTTCTCGCACAACCGAGCACCTCACCAAACAGATTAAACATACGGAATCCAGAAAAAATATTTCGACATAGCGATTGCTTATTGAAATACCGAATGTACAATATTTACAAGGTTGGGCGACAGCGACTTACCCAAGGGGCGGAGCCCTTGGACTGCTTGGGCGGGGAGAAGCCCCCGGCCTTGCTGACCTGAGCCGCGAGCACGACCATCTATGGGTAGAAGCGTCGGAGATGCTCGATGTTCCACGGATTCAGGAGTGGCTGTCCTTCCTCCGTCGCCAACCTGAAAGAACCTGCTCGCGGGACCGCGATCACGGTGAAGGGACCTTCCCACACAGGGGACAGCTTATTCATTCCTTCGCGCGACTGGACGCGTCGGAGAACTAGGTCCCCTACCTCAAGAGACCAGGCCCGGACACGGCGCAGATGATAACGCCACAGACTCTGCTGGTACCGAGCCGCCCGGACAACGGCACGCCGCCGGCGCTCTTCCAGGTAGTCCACGTCGTCGCGCCTTTGCTGCTCCTGCTCACTCTCAGAGTATGCATGCACTCGAGGGGAGCCCAGAGTGAGCTCGGAGGGGAGGACTGCCTCGGCGCCATAGACGAGGAAGAACGGAGTCTCCCCGGTGGCGCGGCTTGGCGTAGTCCGGTTAGCCCACAGCATGGCTGGCAGCTCGTCCACCCATCCCTTCCCGTGCTTAGCGAGCACGTTATAGGTCCGGGTTTTGAGGCCCTTCAGTATCTCCGCGTTGGCACGCTCGACCTGCCCGTTACTCCGAGGATGAGCGACGGAGGTGAAGCAGAGCTAGATGCTGAGGTCTTCGCAATAGTCCCCGAACAGGGCACTTGTGAATTGGGTGTCGTTGTCGGTGATGATCCGGTTCGGGACGCCAAAGCGGCTGGTGATACCGCGGATAAACTGGAGCGCCGTGTTTTTGGTCACCTTGATGACTGGGACCGCCTCCGGCCACTTGGTGAACTTGTCGATGGTGACATATAGGTATGCATAGCCCCCAATTGCTCGGGGGAATGGACCCAGAATGTCCAAACCCCAGACCGCGAAAGGCCATGACAGGGGAATGGTATGAAGAGCCTGAGCTGGCTGGTGAATCTGCTTTGCGTGGAACTGGCACGCCCTGCAGCGCCGAACCAGCTCGGAAGCATCCTGGAGAGCTGTAGGCCAGTAGAAACCTTACCGGAAGGCCTTCCCGACCAGCGTGTGGAACGATGAATTGCCACCGCACTCGCCCTCGTGGACCTCAGCGAGAAGATCACCGCCTTCTGCCCGGGAGATGCATTTCAGGAGGACACCTCCTGTGCTACGCCGGTAGAGATCCCCATCTACTATGGCATAGCGACTGGACTGCCGAGCAACTCTTTCGGCAGACGCCTCATCCCCGGGTAGGAACTTTTCTTTCAAGTACCCTCGGATGTCAGACATCCACGAGGCATCTTGAGAACATTCGGCGAGCGCAGCGCACTCACCGGGCGACGGCGCCCTGACGGGGCTTCCCACTGAGGGCACCGCCGGGGTCCCCTGAATTGAGTTCGAGGTTTCCCCTTCATCCTGTTCGGCAGGCAGGACGGAAGGCCGTGCGAGTCTTTCTTCAAAGACTCCGGCAGGGACGTGCGCACGTGAGGAGGCCAGGCGAGAGAGCTCGTCGGCCAAAGCGTTGTCGCGGCGAGGGATGTGCCGCAACTCTAGGCCATCGAAGCGTCTCTCGAGCTTCCTGACCGCAGCCACATACGCCGCCATTTGAGGATCCGTGCACTGGTACTCCTTGGATACCTGGTTGACGACCAGTTGGGAGTCCCCTTTGACCAGGAGGCGACGAATCCCGAGCCCCACCGCAGCCCGGAGGCCGGCGATGAGACCTTCATATTCCGCCATGTTGTTGGATGCGCAGAACTGCAACTGCACGACGTACCGGAGCTCTTCACCCGTTGGGGAGGTGAGAACCACTCTGGCCCCTGCGCCTTTTAGCGAGAGGGAGCCGTCGAAGTGCATGACCCAGTACCCGGGCGCGTCGTGCCCGGGATAGGCAGAGATCTCTTCCAGGACGATGTAGGGGACGGGCGTCCATTCTGCCAAGAAGTCGGAGAGCGCCTAGCTCTTGATTGCCTGGCGACTGACGAAGTGTAGGTCGAACTCCGCTAGCTCTACCGCCCATTTGACAACGCGCCCTGTGCCTTCCCGGTTCCGGAGAATGGGCCCCAGTGGATAAGTGATAACCACCGAGACCTTGTGCGCCTGGAAGTAGTGGCGTAGCTTCCGGGAAGCGACGAGCATGGCATAGAGCAGCTTCTGCGTCTGGGGATATCTTGTCTTGGCTTCCCGGAGGACTTCACTGACAAAGTACACCGGTCGCTAAACCCGGCGGGCCCGGACGGCGGCTTCACCCGGGGGGCTGCTGCAGCCCCCAGGCTCGGCGGTGCGGTCGGGGTTGGCCGGGCATGCGGGCTCGACTCCCGGGTTGGGAGGAGCAGTGCGCTCGGGCTCGACCTCCTGCCCAGGGGGAGCCGCGAGGACAGGTGAGTGGTCAGGGACCTCTGGGAGCTGGGACCCAGCACCCGGTCCTGAACACTCGTCGCGCTCCACCACCAGTACTATGCTCACGACCTGAGGTGTGGCCGAAACGTAGAGCAGTAGGGGCTCACCTTGAGAGGGAGCCACTAGCACGGGTGGCGAAGTGAGGTACTTCTTTAGATCGCGGAAGGCCTGCTCGGCCTCCGGCATCCAGTCGAAACGACCGGTTTTTTTCAGAAGCTTGAAGAGGGGGAGCCCTCGCTCCCCGAGCTTGGAGATAAAGCGCCCGAGGGCTGCCATGCAGCCGGCGAGACGCTGGACTTCCTTGAGTCGAGCCGGGGGTCGCATCTGCTCGATGGCCCGGATCTTCTCCGGATTGACCTCGATTCCTCGACCAGAAACCAAGAAACTAAGGAGCTTGCCCGCCGGCACCCCGAAGACACACTTCTCCGGGTTGAGCTTGAGGCGGGTAGAGCGGAGACTGTTGAAAGTCTCGGCAAGGTCCTCGAGCAGGGTGGCGCGGTCTCGGGTTTTGACCACGAGATCGTCGATGTAAGCTTCGACGTTGCGACCAACCTGCGAGTCAAGGGTAATACGAATAGCGCGCTGGAAGGAGGATCCAGCATTACGCAGGCCAAAAGGCATTGACATGTAGCAATAAGTCCCCACCGGAGTGGTAAAAGCAGTTTTTTCCTCGTCCCCTACGGCCATGCGAATCTGGTGATACCCAGAGTTTGCATCTAAAAAGCATAAAAGATCGCATCCCGCAGTTGAATCTACAATTTGATCAATGCGAGGTAAGGGGAATGGATCTTTAGGGCAAGCCTTATTTAGGTCGGTGTAGTCCACGCACATGCGGAGCTTGCCGTTGGCCTTCGGGACGATGACTGGGTTTGCTAGCCAGTCGGGGTGGAGGACTTCTCGGATAAATCCAGCGTCGAGGAGCTTGCTGACCTGCTCGCGGATAAACTCCTGGCGCTCAGGCGCCTGCCGCCGGACCTTCTGCTTCACTGGACAGGCGTCCGGACGCACCGCCAAGTGATGCTCGATCACCTCCCTAGGGATCCCGGGCATGTCGGACGGTTGCCAGGCAAACACGTCTGCGTTAGCCCAGAGGAAGGCGACGAGCGCGCTTTCCTATTTGCTGCCCAGGTCACCACCGATCCGGACGACCTGGGTAGCATCTTCGCCCACCACGACCTCCTTCGTTGGAACAGAGGCATCGGCGACGAGTCGGGGTTTGGATGAAGAGGGTCCCATGCCCCCTGTAGAGCCATCGACCTCAGCCTGCGCTGAGACCAGAGCCATGTATGACTGTTCAGCGCAGGAGACGGCGCCGCCGGAGTCGGCGATCACGGAGATGGAGCCTGCGGGGCTGGGCATCTTAACCGTAAGGTATGCATAATGCACGGCCATCATAAACTTGGCGAGCGCGGGACGCCCGAGGATGGCGTTGTAGGGGAGAGGGAGCTCCACGACGTCGAAGAGGACGCACTCCGTGCGGAATTTGTCCCGGCTCCCGAACGTTACAGGCAACTCGACCTGCCCAAGGGGCAGGGAGTGCCCGGGGGTCACTCCACAGAAGGGGAGCGACGGCTTTAGGCGTCGGGAGGACACCTGCAGCTTCTCAAAAGCCTCCTTGGAGAGGAGGTTGAGGCCGGCACCACCGTCGATCAGCACTCTGCCAACCTTAACATTGCAGATAGTGGGAGACACTACCAGAGGTAGCCGCCCCACGGCTGTAGTACTGGCGGGGTGATCAGCCATGCTGAACGTGATCGGAGCGTCCGACCACCTCATGGGCCTTGCGGCCTCCTCGCTCGGGGTTGCCGAGCACACCTCGCATCGCATGACCTTGATGCCACGGCGCGAGCAAGGTGTGTAGGCGCCTCCGTCGATGAAGGCGACAGCGTGCTCGGGCTCCTGGAAGCCGAGCTCGGCGTTGTCGGGGGCAACCTCAGCATTGCCTCCTCCGCGGGACTCGTCGTGCTCCCTCTGGCACTGCTCCACGAGTCCTTTGACCGTACGATACTCTGTGAGGTCGTGCCATCTGGTATGGTGTATGGGACACCATTTACCTGGCTCGGGACCCGCGGGAGCGGGGGCCCTTGCTGGAGCAGGAGCTCGGCCGGGGGCCAGGGCTCTTGCGGGAGCCGGTGCCCCAGCTTGTGCCGGGGCCCTCGTGGGCACGGAGGCCCGAGGAGGAGCCCTAGCAGGGGCCCTGGCGGGACGTCGGTCGACGCCCGGCCGGCGCTCTTGCCGGCGGTCGGGCTCTTGTGGCACCCTATGAGCGGGGACCTAGGTCGGCTCAACGGGAGCGGCCTCGCGCTTCCTTCTCTTCTTCTTTTCCCGCTTGTCGGAGCGGGAAGAACTTGGCTGGTCGGAGGCGGGGCGAGGGGCATGCCACGCCCTGGCCTCCGCAGCATTGGCGCACTTATCGGCCAGTGCGAAGAGTTCCGCAGTGGTCTCGATCTCGTGCGTGCCTAGCTTTTCGAGCATCCGCTCGTCACGGACGCCCTGCCGGAAAGCAACAATAACAGCATGGGGGGCCACTCGCGGAATAGTATTGCGAACCTGGCTGAAGCGCTGTATAAAGCGCCGTAGCGTCTCCCCTTCCTGCTGTTGGATGGCGTGGAGGTCGCACTCCAAACCGGGGCGCGTAAACGTGCCCTGAAAGTTGGCCTCAAACTGGTGGCACAGGTCATCCCAGGAGCTAATAGACCCTGGGGGTAAGTTCATAAGCCAAGAGCGGGCGGAGCCCCTCAAGGCAACATAAAAATAGTTTGCCATCACCTTTTCGCTGCCTCCGGCCGCTTGGACGGCCGTTGTGTAGATCTAGAGGAACTCGACGGGGTCGATGGACCCGTCGTACTTCTCCGGCAGCTCGGGGCGGAACTTGGAAGGCCACCTGACCCGGCGGAGCTCGGTAGTGAAGGCACGGCAGCCGGTGCCGTACCCCGCAGCACGAGTAGGGGTCTTTGGTGGCGAGTGGCAGCGAGCCGGGGATTCCCGGTGGCCTTGGGTCGGGAGAGAGGAAGCCTGGTCCTCTGCCCCGACCTCCTGCCGGGTCTCCCGCTGGCGCTCGAGAGTAACTCGGGCATCCTCGTGGCCCCTCCGCTCGTCAAGGCACAAGCGGAGGTCCCGGGCTTCGGACACGGCCAGGGGGACGGCACTCCGCCTGGAGGCCCCTCGGCCCGTGCGGGCGTTGCCCGTTGAGGAGCCGGCTCTGGCGGCACCACGCTGAGAAGTGGTGCGAGGACTCCTGGCCTGCACCTGGCGGCGAGCAGTGCCAACCAAAGCGACGACATCTTGTATCCACCGGCCTTCCGGAGTATTTGGCGTGGCCTGAACGGGCGGGTGCCTGAGGAGAGCATGCACTGCAAGCAGCGCGCTCCCCGGGCCGGCGTCGCCGAATGCGAGCCTGCGCCGGGATGGCACCCGACGTGGTCCAGAGGCGGACCTGGTGGCCGGGGTCCCGACCTCTTGCTGGGGGTCGGAAAGTGCATCAGCAGCGGCGACGGCGGCCCTGCTGGGCCCAGCGCCTTGATCCCCTTGAGCGGAAAAAACCGCGCATGTGGATAGAGGCTGCTGATGGAACGCAGCAGCGATTGGGCTCTCCCGAGCGTCGGGCAGCACTCCGTCACTGGAAGTGGAGACAGAACGCTGGAGACGGTGCCCACCAGCCATCTTTTCTTGTGGAAAAAAGCGAAACAAACAAATCCAGGGATATTCCCCCCTACCTGGCGCGCCAGCTGTCGGAGGATGAACTCCTGTCGCAGGGATCCCGAGAGACCCCTTTTTTTTAAAGATTCGGCCGGGGGGATGATCCTGAACGAGCTTGTCTGGGAAATAGATGGGAGCGGAAATAAATGCAGTGGCTGGTGGTGGGAGATGATCGTCCTAGTGCAAGAAAGATGGGTGCACCGGGGTTTAGACAGGTTCGGGCCGCACGGAGGCGTAACACCCTACTCCTGTGTGAGTGCTATACCTTTCCTTGAAGGGAATTCTTCAAGGATGTATCTGGTTACAGGGGTGAGCTGTCTACAGAGAGCTTGAGACTCTCGTGTTCTAACTTGGTTCGAGCTTGTTTGTGATGTTCTTCGTCTTTTGATCTGAGCTTCGGGGGCCTGTCCTTATGTGTTCTCCATCCTTTCCTTTTTATAGGCGCGCCGACCTCGACTTATCCTGAATGGGAAAGAGGGGGCGCGAGTGCCAGGGCGCCACGGAGAAAGGCGTCATCATTCCGTCTTGGCGAAGTGACAGAGGCGGTAGAAAAATGCGACGTGCATCCGACCATTCGTCACTGTAGATGTCCTCCGGCGCTATTAAGAGGGCCCACCGGGCAGCCACAAAGGTGCCCGGTGCGCCCACCCTGTCTTGTTCTTCTGCCGGGGCAGGGTGGCAGGCAGAGCGCTTCGATTTTGGCAATGTTATCCCGAGGCACCCGGGTGAAACGGGACGGGACCCGTGCATTTAATGGTCCCACGCCCCCCTGCCAGAGCATGGCAGGGTCTGATACTAGGGCGTGGGCAGCTGAGGATGTCAGGATGTCAGGCCGCGCGTGTCTATTAAATGTGGCATTGGGCCTTTGACTGGCTGACACCCCGACGATGGGACCCTTCGGGTCGTCGGACGATCTTGCGTGAACCTTCGGGGAACCGAGTCCTCGGGGGCTGCCACGTGCAGCCCCGAGCACTCTCTCCCGAGCACTTCGGTGAGACCTTCGGGGAACCGAGTCCTCGGGGGCTGCCACGTACAGCCCCGAGCACTCTCTCCCGAGCACTTCGGTGAGACCTTCGGGGAACCGAGTCCTCGGGGGCTGCCACGTGCAGCCCCGAGCACTCTCTCCCGAGCACTTCGGGGGAAACCTTCGGGGAACTGAGTCCTCAGGGGCTGCCACGTGGAGCCCCGAGTACTCTCTCCCGAGCACTTGGGGGGAAACCTTCGGGGAACCGAGTCCTCGGGGGCTGCCACGTGCAGCCCCGAGTACTCTCTCCCGAGCACTTGGCTGTTTGTATCATCGGGGGATTACAGTACTCGGGGGTAGGCGAGGACCCTTCCGAGTACTTTCTTCCCGGTACTTGGACTCTGCGGGTCATCGGGGAACTGGGGTGCTCAGGAACCAGAGGCGACGGCCCCGAGCACCTTCTCCCGGGACTTAGCTTCTTCTTATCTTGCAGGGTGGACCTCGCGGGATGGTGACGCGTGGCGGATGGCCGGCCGGGTCTCGGGACTCAGGGACCCCTGGTTCTTGATACACCGACAACTGCCTCTGGTCATAATGCTCCGGTGAGTGCAATTCTTTCAGCGCCGGACCTTCCAGTGAGAACAATTTCTCTGGGACTTTTTTCAATTCAATCAAACTTTGTGTCGGCTGTGGTGGCTTCTTTATGTATCGCATACATGAGACCTACTAATATATATTCTTGACAAACATGTTAGTCCCACTGACTATGTTGTCATTAATCACCAAAATCACAATTATGACCTAATAAGGCCATTTTCGCTACACCAACAGATACTCATTGGGCTACTGTGAAGAGGATACTTTGGTATGTCAAGGGTACGGTTGATCTCGGACTGAATATTTAGAGATCAATCGATTGCAGCCTCAGTGCATTTTCAAACACCAACTAGGCTGGATGTCCTAATAATTGAAGATCAACTAGTGGATTTGCATCATGCTGGGTTCTAATCTGGTTTCGTGGAACTCACGGGAGCAAGCAACAATCTCACGATCAAGCATTGAAGCGGAGTATAAGGCTATCGCTAATGTAACAACGAAGTTAATATGGATTCAGTCACTGTTGAAAGAACATGGAGTGGTTCATCGCACTGCACCGGTACTTCAGTGTGACAATCTTGGTGCGACATACCTCACTTCAAATCTAGTGTTCCATGCCCGCACAAAGCACGTCGAAGTGGATTTTCATTTCATTCGGGAACAGGTTTCTCGCAAAGCTATGGAGGTTCAGTTCATCTCTTCAAATGACCAACTTGCAGACGTTTTCACGAAGGCACTATCTTATGCTCCATTTAGTCAAATTTGCAACAATCTCAACCTAAGAAGTCGAGGTTGTGATTGAGGGGGATTGTTAGAATTGTGTATTCACATGTGTGTACGTGTTCCCTGAATGTGTGTTCTATCTGAATATATTTAGAGAACATGATGTCGGACGCATGCCTGCATTGTCGTGCAGTTCAGAAACCCGGTTATGTAAGGTCCAGGTATATAGTATCAAGCACAGATTAGTAGGATCAGTTGAGGATCGTGTAAATCGTGTCAATGATTGTAGGATCAGAGATCCACAACCGTTGTACACAATCCATCGTTATAAATACAGACCCGATCAAGAGATGATTGGTGTGCTTGCAATTTCCTGAGTCTTCAGAATTCATTTCATTTTGTACATATAGGTAATTTGTCAATGATAGAAGATGATATCTTGCTGTTGTAACTCTGTGGTAGCACATTCACTCAGGCCATTTGCTATTTTGTACGCAAGAGACGTAGCAGATCACTGTTTTCTCGTCTCAGTTTCGCAGAATCTGGTACGATTATGAAAGATGGGATTGATTCATGCAAAACTGCTAGGCATTTTGGTTGTGGTAGCATTAGGGTTGTGTAAAAAAAGATGGCGAATGGGCTTGCTTTGAGCTCGATTGAGCTCAGCTAGCTAGAGCCCAAAAGGAGCCGGTCTCGAGCCTGAATTAACCCAAGAGGTCTTCAAGTCACATTCGTATGTATAAACATCTGTCTCAACAATTTCAGATGACATCCACTTCTATGATCATTTCAGGCTCGTTTGGTAGAGATTCTAACTGCCGATTCTCTACAGAAACCAGCGAATCCCTGCTAAAATGGTCTTTTCCCCACTGGCTCCACGCACAGATCAACGCCATTTATTTGTGACCGGAGAGAATAATATAATAATATTTCAACCTCTACATCAAGAGACCCATACAATTTTTACTGTAAAGTTGCAGATACATCACTGAAAACACAAAGTTAGAAACGCAGCTGTTTAACAATCCAAAAGGAGTCTGAAATTCAATCCTCACATAGCATCTCACTAAATCTAGTGATAGTGATCTTCGCATCACATCTCACTAAAGTATAGACTAAGATCATCAATGCAGCCCTCTAAAAATAACCTGCATACGAGTAATAAACTTGCTTTTATGAAAAACAAAGCCAATGCGACATAAAATTGACAAACACAAAGTGAGTGCTGGCTTGCTTGATCCAGTACTACTCCTATTACTAACTACGTTGGGATTTGTAAATATAAAACATGGATTTTGTCTAGCCCAGTCAGGCCAGTTGCATGCATGATCGTGAAAGAACAAGAAAATCAAACAGAGATTAACAAGAAACTTGTGCTTAATCTGTATTTGATGGGCAGGCGGAGATACATATATACATGGCTTTACACCGACCGGCCAACCAGCCTAATAGCCTGCTTTGCCGAAACCTTTTTCGATCTTTTGAGTCCCTTAATTCGCTTGCTCCATATATTTCATGTGGACTGGCTAACCGATTAGGATGCCTAATCTTAGAAGCAACCGATTAAGCATCAATGGATGCAGAAGCCAAAGAGGCAGACTGTGAGCAGGAAATGCAAGTTCAAATGGACTTAAGAACGTATAATTTATCTTAACCGTTCATCTATTTTATTTGATATTCATCTAATCGATGTTTTTTCTTAACTACCTTGAGATTCTTTTTATTTATTTTTTCAGTATGAATCTCAATTTAAATAAATAGTTCTGATAATATATGAGTGCACAAGAACTAGTGGAAATTTCGTATTCCTATGTGGAAGCCATATCCATCGCTAGCTTGGGTCAGCAAGCAACTTCCGTTCTCTAGAACATGCTCGAGTGGCACTAATTGTATTTTTCTAAATTTCTTAACTAGTTTTGTTTGGCAATATAGTTGTATTTTGCAATTTCTTTTGTGACGTGGATTCCATGTGTTCACTGACCAGTTCTTTGCTTTGCATGTTAGAATATAAAGAACTGTAGGATAGTCGATCCGTATCAACTGAGATTAGATGGTAGAAAATAAAGAACTTTGGGACAAGTTAGATCTAGGTTAGGCTCGCCATGAACTTAAGAAAAAGGTTGGGTTATAAGCTAGGTTTGGTGTGCATGTTAAGAAAAAAGGTATAGCTCTTGGTACACCAATTTTGTTTGCAAATCTGGCTCATGGTGGCAAGAATTTCCTCACTACCTATAAAGAGATGATTTGAAGTAGCTTTCAAAGTAAGAGTAGTATTACATCGACAATTTATTGGAAATAGAACCGAAGGTTGTAGCGAAGCTATGTTAGTATACTATGCTAAATAATTTTGCAATATTAGGCTACTGATTTTTTTAAGACCAGGTGACTGAAAAATTAAAAAGATTTATGTTACTGAAAATACGATAAATCTAAAACAAAAAATAAAAATAAAATCTCTATTATATAAAACTAGAGTTGGTTTTCATGTCACCTTTTCCCCCTATTTTTCTCCCATTTAATAAAAAACTCTAAATTTTGAATAATTTATCCACTTTTTTTATTTACTCTCGTTCTTCAGTCTTCCCGTCTCGTTACCGATTATGGATATGTGACTTATTTTACTAATGAGAATAAATAAAAAATTAGAAGAAAAATAATCGAATAATTTTCTCTCTTTTTTCGAATTCTAATCAAATTAAATTACAATATCATTCCTGACGTATTCATTCTATAATACTCCTATAACATATTATACCTCTATATCTTAAATTTATATTTAATATTATCATATATTATATTTATGTTTCTTATAACTTACGCGCACTTAGTAAAATATATTATGTACCTAATATTATCGTACCTAAAGCCATTGCCGACCGCGACCACTTGAAAGCGGCAGCCGTCCCCGGCCCCTCCAAAACCCCAATCTTGTCGCCTTTTGTGCGCCTCCCCGAATTCCATCTCCTCGCCAAAACCCTCCATTTCCGCATCTCCCCTCCATCCCCGCCGCCTCCCTTGCCCTTTCCCTCGCCGGCGGGGCTCCCTTGTCCTCCCGCTCGGTGCGTTCCTCGCTTCCTGCGCGGCGGCGGTACCGCGCTTCTTTCGTTGTTGGGCTGCGGCCGACCGGGTTCATCTGGCTGGCGGTTTCTTGGACTGCGACCTCACCGTGGTTTGGTTCCTCGCGCCTTCTCCCGTTGCAGGTCGGTGTGTTGTATGAGCCTCGGGCGGCGGCGGCGGCGGTGATTCTTGGAGGGGGAGGATGCAGGCCGCCACCGGGAGCGTCTCTTGGGTCGCCGCGCAGCCGTCCGTCCTCGGGCGGTGCGGCGGCGGCGCGCCGTCCGCTCCGGCTCGTGGGACGGGCTGCGGCGGGGCAGGAGGAGGAGGCAGGGTCCGGGCGGTCGGCGTGGCGCGGTGCTGCGCACGCGCGCAGGAGAAGAGGCCGCCGCGGGTGCGGAAGACCAAGGAAGAGAGGAGGGAGTTGGTCGAGTCCTTCATCAACAAGTAGCGAAACAATCTCTCTTGCGCTGTCGTTTTGGTCTCATACTAGTGGCTACGTTTGTGGCTGTTCTTCTCGCTTTTGGATTCCTGCGTATCTGCAGTGGATTTTAGGTCAACAACATCTAACTTGCATGCTCACTCTGATTGGTACTGAAATGAAGTAGACAGTGTCTCCTATCGGTAGTAGGGAAAGTCCACCGTGTTAGGAACTTTCATATCCAAAGTTGGAGTTGGTTGCCACATACTGCCTCGAGTCATTTTTACCTAAAACATAAAATCGTGATTCATTTCTTTGTTCTACACAAATTGCAGATTTGTGGAATGTAGAACTTTACTTTTGCCTATCTGTATGTAAGTACTTGTGCATATTTTCTTTTTCTTTCTATGTGATAACCCAATCGACATTGTTGTTGTTCTGTTTCAGCTACCGAGTTTCAAATGGTGGAAAATTCCCGTCAGTTAACCTTACACATAAGGAAGTTGGAGGGTCATATTATATAGTTCGTGAGATTGTGAGAGATATCATCCAAGAAAACAGAGTTCTTGGTCCTGGTGGCTTGAATGCCACGGCGCTGAGTTTTGAAGATTGCCCTGATTCTTCGGAGTTATCCATGAAGCATGAATTGGACCAAGACAATATAGAGATCTTAGATACATCTAATGATAATAAAACTGGCAAGGATTCTGCGTCAGAAACATCAAACAGTGGGGAATTAATTTCGTTGCAAAAGAATGCCATCAGCACTCAGACACTGCTGGGGTCATCTAATATCTCAGAGGCTGGTGTTTTGAGTGGTGCTGCCCGAAATGGAAATGCAGCAGGTACAGCATGTTTGCAGACAGGCCTCGAGAAACAATATGAAGTTTCATGCGAGACATCAAGAGAGATTGACCTGAACAGTTCTGAAGAGCAAGCTCCTTCATTTGCTCATGTTTCTGATTCCGATAAAGACATTGTGCTAGACAGTCTGGGGGATGCTCATGAGGGGACAGCCGGTAGTGTTACTGATGGAGTTATTCTTTTCCCAGAACCTAGTGCTGCTTGTGAAACAAATGGTGCACTTCTACGAGAGCACGAGGCATCACCTAATGATAGTCATGATGCCACAACTGATAGTGCTGTTAGTGAAGAAAATCTCCTTGCGGAAACCAATGGTGTTCTTCAAACAAGTGTACCCAGTGACGATGCTCAGATCATATACGGCCAGTTCAGTTCTACACTATCTGCTAATCCAATGGATGGTTTTAACTTGAGTACAAACAGTCCAGAGACTGAAGACACAACCAAGACTGTTGAACTGTCTAAAGTACACAGGTTGCAAGATGAGTTTGAGCAATCTTCGCTTGATGCCAGCCCTGATGAACAAGAAAACTCTGAACGTCTTGTCTCTCATCCAGCATTTGATACAGAGGTTAGTATGTCGTTTTCTGTGAGAAGTGTGCGATATGCATCATCTTATCTTCCAAATAACACATTATCTCTGCACCCATCATATTTGTCGCAATATGCAATAGCACCAAATAACAAAGTGATTGAATGATGTGCTTGTGACAGCACAACTTGTTGGTGCGTCACATTGCAACTCACAACTGCGTTTGTGCGCTTCCATTCATATGTAGATGGCTTCTCGTGATGGAATCTGCTGTTAACTGATGTGTGATGCAGTTCCTGCTACACGGCATGTAGAGCATGAGCATAGAGATTTTCATATGTGCGATGCAGTTCCTGCTACATGACATGTAGAGCATGAGCATAGAGATTTTCATAGAGCTATTTGTCACATGCAGCATAATCTTAATTATGTTGAAATCTTTAAATTTGGTTCTTGTACATCTTTTGCAAGCTGTTTTAGAGCAATAGTTTTACATTAAATCCTCCGCTTTTTGCTTCTAGAAGTTGCCTGAAATGGTAAAGTTATTCCACGGAAATGCATATTACACTTTTTTTTACTCAGGGTCTTTCCCGGTGCCCCTCTGTGACAAGTGTGACATAATTTAAACTTTTTAACTCTTCTATGGTGTTTGTTGTCAGAGATTTTGTTAGACATTGGCTGGTGGTATACTCTATTTACTCGTTTTTCAACATATCCGATTCATACTATTCTGCATACCTGTAGGGATTGTTGCAAATGGAAGACAAGCACAGTGTGTTACAGGTAGATGAAAGTGAATTCAAGAAATCAATGTTTGGGATCACAAAAGAGGTAGAGACAAATGATGCCAGTCATGACCAAGAAACTAGCACCACAACCGCGATCAGCAGGCATGCACTTTGCCTTCTAACTTTGCGTTGCATGCCTACTGCTTATAATTTCCTTCATACATCGCAAAAGGCCACAGTATATTAGGCAAGTCAATGTTTCCCATGTTTTCTTCACAGTGCTTATACATTAAAGTTAGATACATATCATTACACCCTGTAGAGGTATTGTTGGAACCATTCCATAGAATTTGAACTGATTTGTAATGTTTCTCATGAGTCCACCCCTACAACACTGTAGCACAATCTATCAGTTTAGGCAAAAGTGGGCTTCGGGACAACACGGTCAAGATGTAAATTTATCCACAAGTAACTACAAAGTAACATGCTAGTAGATACTCATTATTGTTAAGTGAGCTGAGCTCAGGCGGGCCTGGTTTTCCTGTAAGATCAGTTGTAACCTTTTAGTTCGTGCATTATTGGAGGCATTAGGGTCTTTAGGACCAAATTCATGATTTTATATTTTGCCTTAGGTGGTGGACTTGAAACACATATTTGTGTATCGAGAACCTAGAAGTATTTCTTTTTAGATCAGCACAGATGACACTCTCTAATGTTTGAATACGCTGTTCCTCTTTATGGCCTGCAGGAGAACTTTGAAGGCGCAGCAGAGGAAAGAGGACAACCTATTTTGGCTTGTCCTTAGGGCGTTCGTTATTGCTGTATCCAAACTCTGGACAAAATGAGTGACGTGGAAGATGCACCTTCATGCGGATGTGTTGCTTGAGACGCCTGTGACTTACTGGAAAACAAGAAGCGTACGGTGAAGCTCCATTTTTACTGAATGCATATAGTTGTCGTTATTGTGCTGCACCTTAGGTTGTTCGTTATAGACTTAGCTGGTGTAGTTTGATAGTTTGTAGTAGCTTTCAACTGTAGATCTTTTGGTCAACTCGTGTGAACTCTAAAATGTACCAGCAGTTATAGCGCTTTTAGTTAAAGGGTTGAGATCTGTGTTCCTTCTCTGAAACTGGTGGTGCTACTACAGTCGCCAACTGAATTCCCATTCTAGTGAAAATTTAGTGGGATTTGCCTTCATTTGGCTGGTGAACTTTTGTGATTCCATTCCATTACTTATGACTCATGAAGCAATTCTGAGGCAAATGAGTGTTGTTTATCGACACAGAATATTAGGAGTGGAATCACAAACTCCAGCGAAGAAGTGAAATGAACATCCTTTGGCAGTCCTTCGGATCTGTGACTTTACGTAGTTTTCTTTTAGAAAGTTCTGTGCAGTGACAAAAAGTTATATAGGACGCCAACTGCAATAACACTAGTTGAGACCCGGCGCGTTGCCGTGGGTGTGTGGAAGCTATATTAGACATGCATGAAAAATCAGAACGCAAAAGTGCAGTGACATTCTTGTACAATAACAATTTGATCATGAACCCTTGCTTAGATGACATGCTGTTTCTCAATTATATCATTATGGTAAAAAAAACCTTTTGATGGTCCGAGATTTCGCATAAGCATTATAGGAACCTCTACTTTTAGCCTCAAGTGATGGTCTTGCAGGTCACTCATTTGTGTTGTGTTGAGAAATTCCATAGGATAAAGTGCTTCAAGTGTGACACAGTTATCTGTGTCATCATCTATAGCATCTGAGCTATAATATGACATTTCCTCTGTTGCTAGATGAGAAATAATTTGAAAATTAATTTGAGCGGCTATCTCATTTGTCAGTGCTAGGATTGCTCGTTGACATATGTAGGTAGCCTGATCTGACATGTCTAACAAATCATAAACAAAAGAGGTCAGTGATTTAAGGTCTTTTGATCTAGGTGGTAAAAGTAGATACTCTGAAATCGTAATCCATAATGTATCATCTTGGTTAGTAGGTGAGCTATCAAGGATTGTTCCCTCTCCGACACAGAGTAACCAATCCACGAATTTTTGAAGGTGGTCCCGCTGAATTTCAGATAATGATGGTGATTGTAGTCTCATATTCTTGGTGAGATGCATAACTATGCAAGAGGACCACAAATGGGAATGTGTAATAGATGCACTTAAGATTTCTTGTTTCTTTGCATTGGGTAGTATTAGGAGTGTTTGTCTAAAGTCTCCACCAAGCACAACTGTGATGCCGCCAAATTGCTTGTTAGCAAGAGCTGTGTCATTTGATGCTAAAATATCCTTCAGCGTCCGATCAAGAGCTTCAAAGTAATATCTATGATTGGTAGGTGCTTCGTCCCATATGACTAAAGATGTATTATGTATCAACTAAGCTAAATCAGTATTTTTCTTGATGGCACATACTAAAAATTCCTCTATATTTAAGGGTATTCTGAAACGGGAATGTGGTGTGCGTCCACCTGGAAGCAAAAGAGAAGCTATACCAGAAGAAGCAACAACCAAAGCATTTATTCCTTTTGCCCTTACATTGTTAAGCAATGTATTCCAAATAAATGTCTTTCCAGTACCACCATAGCCATACCAAAAATGTATGGCCAATGCAATTGTTCATTGAGTTGAGAATAGTATCATAGATGTTTTTCTGGTTTTGATTCAATTGACCAAGCTGTTGTGCAGCCTCAGCTGAAATTCTTTCCAAATCATATGATTGTTCATCTATTAAAAGCCTATTGCCAATCACGCATGCGCTGCTTATAGTGGATGAAGGTGTTTTAAAATGTGACAAATTGTACCCAAAATTTTGAAGTAACCTGTCTGTTTCAGCGAGGACATATGAATTAATTTGGTGTGCAAGGGAAGTTGCAAGATGAATTGATGTAACAAATCCAATATGATATGCCAAGTCTTCACCCACTGCGGAAGCATGTACTTCGAATAAAGTTATGGGATTTACAACATCACAAAAGAGGAGGAGGGTCACAAATAACTCACAGTTGGTAGGGAAGAGCCTAACGACTTGCATCAGCCATGTCAAATGACCACTCATGATCATCACCAAGAAGCCCTAAAGCCTGACATGCAGCTTGAAATGTTGGGTATTGATGGCTTTCGATGGTTCTGATATCTACATAGGACTTTACTCCTTTCACAACATGTAGCAATCTATGAAGATAATATGATTCCCCTTGATTAGGACCAACATTCGCCACTCTACCGATCTTGTAACTGCCACGGCATAAATCCCAATATTTTCCATCTCCATACCAAGTAAAGTGTTCAAAGAACTTAGTATATGTAAACTGAATAACATTAGGAAAGGTCTTGTTTGCTTCGTACCATGCAGTGAGCTTAGTGACTGCATTGCGTGGGTTCTCTACTACTTGCTCCAAATTGTCATCCTCGGTAAAGACAATGCTATTTTCAAATGGCAAGGGGCAGTGGAGGCGTTCAACAGCATGACCGGTATGGTGAATGTCAAACTGGAGCAAACACCAATCTGCATCATTAGGAGTTACACATTTGCACTCTAGATAATCACGTATCTCATCAATTACCGGGACGGATGATTCGACAGATGATCTTCTACGACTAAGGCCAACCTTTGAACAATAAAATCCCTTACTGAAATACTTGAACATGTATTTTTCCAAGCCATCACGATTAACCCTCTCCACATTAATGTGGGCCTGATATTTGACCAATAAGTCCACATTGTGAGGGACAACAAATTGGTTATCAATGTCAATGCCATTCTTCTTCGTAGTTAGTCCATTTTTGAGTCGAGCATAGCGCACATAGCCATTCTGCAACATTGTTGTTTTGTCACAATATTCTTTCGGGTAGTACTTGGAACATTGGCCGTCAACCATGCAAGAACATGTTGGATTTGCAGCACCACAAGGGCCATGGATCATAAACTGAGAAACAGCTTCAAGACCAATAGGATCGACAGATGGATCTGGTAGCTATGCTGATATGAATCTATCAATTTCTTCAGGTATCAATGGGGTGCTCTTGTCTAACCACAGAATGAGATGGACGTGGGGGAAGACCACGCTTTTGGAACTCAATTGTGTAAATAGCTGGAAAAGGCAAATAATGAATGAGGAAAGATGTTATCATAGGGCACAAAAATAAATTGAATAAAATAAAAGGAATTAGCAAACTGCCTGCAGCAATTGGACCAAAGAACTTCTCTTTTACAATGTCATCCATGAAGATATCCAACTTTATATGGAACACACGATCGACAATATCATGTCTATCTGACGGATGTTGTCCAGGGATTCGAGCTAAAACCTCAGTTACTTCTGACCATAATGGGTTTGATGTGAAAGTGATAAATAAATAAAGACACCTATATTTTCTACAAAGAGAAACACAATCAAGATAATTTTGGTATAAGTATCGTGAACTTCCAACACATGAGGAAGGCAATACAATTTTTTGGCCAGCTTTAGAGCCTTGTGTAATGCCCTTGCTAATTGTTTCATGTATCTCTTTGTGAGGAGCTATTCTATACTTTTGCTGGAATAATTTGGTTCTATAGTGACTTAATCTAGATTCTTCGACACAACAATACCCATCAATAATATAGGATTGTGTGCCTCTCTTACAACGCAATGGAGTGTTGAAATCATCCACGCTATCATGAAGTTTGTAAGAAAAATATTCTGCCATGGTTGCATGCTTTCATTTGATGGCCTGGGATCGATGACATCGTTGATATGAAATGCTTTCATGGTAACCATCTTCTCCATAGGGGAATAAGATTGGATATTGCATTGCCATAAATTTGCAATGCTTTTCGTCAACCTAGCGCATATTTCCTGCTTGGTCCTCTACCACTAGATCACAACCAACATCACTTGTACCCAAATCACCGACAACCAAGCCTACAACCTCTGATGCTACAGGGGCTCTGAAGACATCACCATACTTGTCAGGAGTTCCGAACAACCTTATGCAGTATCGATCGTTGGTGTTCCCATAAAGTCTATCACAGACTGTCCTAAATAATCTAACAATTGGATTATGGGCATCAAACATTTGTATCAAAGCAGCAACAATTTCTTCATCAGGTTTGAAGGTACTGTTTGCATAGGTACCAACTTTTATTCGATTTCTCAATTCATTCTGAGTGTCAAAAATGTATAGCTGGGTATACTCTGGTCTTTTACCTTCCTTTGGCAAGAGCGACCTGATGTGATGACGGAGCTGTCCACTTGTCTTGAAGATATGTGGTCCCCGACCATCGTTGATAGAATCAATTATGTTAATGCCCATTGATGTGAAGGCAAACATAGAATTGTAATACCTTATGTTCTCAAAGAAATGAGCTGACTTCGATCGGTTTACTCCAGTGAGAAGGCTATACAAAGGTTCTAGAGATGGCTTATATGGAGGCAATACAACACTCCCTTCTTTGCAACACTTGTTATAGACTAGAGATGGTGTGTGTCAGCTTCTGTTAGCACGTTCTTCGTACCAAAAGAGTGCACCACAATATTGGCATGTGTGACTTGGTGGTCCAAGGTCCAATGTTGAGAAAATAGTACCTGATAACAAAGAAACACATGGGTGAGGGCATAAATCTATTAATAATGCATTTATATATATCGTGTATATAGTTTAGATAGCTATTAAGGAAGTGAAGCATACTGCATTCCTTAGTTGAGAAATAACCGTGGATTTCAGATCAAGTTTTACCACTGATATTATTAGCAAGTTATTAGATTGAGTTTTGCCATCCATTATCTGTATACCATCATTCTACACATCATTAGCAGAAGGGAAGTATGATTTTTCAAGAGGTGTAATTAAAAATAAATAGATGGGAAGAATAGCTATAAGAGATGGACTTACGGCGATAGCCACCAGATGGAGGTGATATCGCACAAGAAAGTGGAGTTGAATCTGCATAGGATAGCATGAAGATAGTAAATACATATTGTGAGCACAAAATACATAGCACTACATTAAGCACACATATGCATATTGCAAGTACCTTCATCATGGTTGCAGGCAACTGTGTCTCTGGATGGCTTCGTGACATTCCAATAGCTGCTCTGGATGAGCATCTTTGACAAACAAATCGGCTTGGCCCTGTACTCTTTAGCTGCTCCACGTTGACATGGCTTGATAGGCTGGTACTGGCTTCTAGAGGAAGGAACATTTATGTGGAAGAGGACAATCTTATGTAAGAAGCGTAAACAGGAAGCAGAAGTATCAAAACAAAAAAAAAAGATGGAACTTACCTCTTTCCAAGCTCCCCAAAACATGTGCTCTACGCTTACGGCATGATTCAGCAATAGCTGAAGAATCTGCTTGAGAAGCAAAATAATAGTATCAACACACACATACATGCCTACCTATTGAAATAGGTAACTACAAAAAATGCAACATAGATTTCCTGTTAGTATCGAGCAGCATAAATGCGGCCTTGCTATTGAAATAGATAACTACAAAGAACACAACATAAATGCGGAAGCAGCATACATATGATGTGGGTTGGAAACACAAGACCACAAATAGATCAATATGCTATAGGGATCGTACCAGAAGATTGAACATCCATTCTCCACCGTATAGAACGTGCATGTGCGAACCTCAAGTTTGTAGGAAAGTCATCAACATCATTTGGGGAAATTCCATCTGGAAACACATTAACTTCAGTAGCAGCGCCAACCTCTGGCAACAAATAAAGAGAATAGACCACAATGAACTGAACTAAGGGACGCATGCCACATAGTTCACAACAAATAAACAATATCAAGATAATGCTGCAAAACCAGAGTTCACCAACCTGCTTGTGGGCAGGCTAGCATGAGCTATCTGTGTCGCTGGCGTGTATTAGGAAGTGATATTCCAGGAGGTGTAGACATATTGGAGTGCCTGGGAAGAAGGGGAAAACACCTGGTGGCCTAAATGTAATTTATTTCTGCAGCTGGAGTATTCGTACTCTGACATAAGCTGGCAATTAGAGCAAACAATGGCAATCACATGCAACAACACATTAAATGAACAGGAGGATACCGGTTATTGAGAAGATCGCTCGCTGTTGTTAGTCATCTTTGATCGAGCTAGTTAACCCATGTCATAACACAACATCTGTTGCACGGAGGATAGTTGGAAAATCAGATTAGATAGAAGGAAACTCAATCCAGCTCATGTAATCATCTACAGCTTTGTTCACCAAGAGCACTCCTGTAGATTTGTGTAAAAGGTGCAAGTCATGCAGCTAAAAGAGAAGCATAGATGGGCAATTTGGCAAAGCCTAGATGCTAGGAAACATGATGTAACAATGGTCTGAATTCATGCATTTGGCAATGTGGTCACATTGAAATTAGGACTATCCATCTCAAATGCTTGAAGTAGTGTTGGGTCGAGAGAAAATGACATATACATGTGTCTTCCAAATTTCACATTAAATGGGGAAGACACTGTTTGCCATACATCATTCATACAAAAGAGAAAGCTGGGTCATTCACTCTTCAATTAAAAAAAGATGTAAGAAGAAAGAGGTTGAAGAAGAAATTAAACAGAACATTGAAGCACTCCAAGCACTGTATGCGAACAATACACACACGAGGAGCTGTCACTTGCATTACACGACATTTTTGCATGGTAATTGAGGTACAAAGTGAAAAAATGGGAAGTGTAGGGACCAGACTTGAGTGGCACTATGTGTCAATTCGATAATCCTGAGTTAAATTATCAACTTGACAAACAATTCAATTAATAAAACTAATCCCCAGACTCACCAATGGAAAATCAAAGAGCTAATATCCAAGTCTCCCAACCTAAATATGGCACCATTACCAAAAAATGGAACAATATCACTGCAACCTTACATGCTTTGTGACATAACATATCTTTGTTTTATGCCTATCCTTGCATGGTAAGCATCTCAGCTGTTGTTTGTACCAGGAACCGAAACATCGATCCATGAGTTTCATCGTCGTTATATTTTAATTATGTGATAAAGCAGTAAGGTTGGCATATACATCCCCATGACCTTTTACACAATATTATTTCATTTCTCATTCAGCAAATAAAAAATCAAGAGCTTTTAATAGAGTTTCAATTCATCCAGAAAGAAATTTAAATGAGGTTAAATTAAGTATGTGAGGTTGAGGTGGATCAAAATTAGTATGCAACCATAGGATTTAATCCATTCAACCCTGAGGAACTTACCTCATAAAACTTTTCAGACTAATGTAGCCACATGACCTAAGCTACTTTCCTTGTGCTGCGAACTACCATGCTCCTCTAGATTAATCATCATCTTGGTAGTCAGCTGTAAAACTAGTGTTGTTCCATCTGTTGTATCAGCAGTAGAGAAAAATATGACTCCTTTAGCAGTAGACAGTCAATGCAACCAATATCACTGAATCATCAGAATGGTAGGATGCACCATGCAAATAGAGTGGAAGAAATTCAGCTAAAAAGAACCGAGCACTTGGTAATCTGTAGACTGCTAAGAAACTCCTACCAAGGCCAAACAACCTTGATCTTCGGATTCTTTAGATTCTTCAGAGGCATAATCAAAATATCTTGAATTGATTTCAAACAGTAAACTTGATGGTAAATTCAAAACTTGCAGCCAATTACATGAAACAATACATTTAGTTAGTTCCAGTAGAACATGGCATCCACTACTAAACAGAGTAGCAATGCTAGAATAAATCAAATAACCTAAATTAGCTATGTGTACAACATAATCTGAAACATGGTATCTCTGGAAGTACATAATAAAAGGAGAAGCAAGTGTAAGTGTAACATCATGTAATATTCTTTTTGGCATGATGCATACCTTAACAAAAATAGTATTAGATGACCAAAAAAACAGGCAGATGGTAAAGAGGATAAGAGATGCACAAAAGAGTAACTTTGATGTGTGACCTTAATGAAAGAAAAAGGCAAATCAAAACCTAATTATATCCATAATGTTTCCTAGTTTCCTAAGAAGCATTCCATAGAACATGTTTATTGCGCCTAACAAAATGACTACAAAAATCAAATGAGAACGCATAGTCTAGCGGATGCATTGTAGCAAATATCAAAGGCAATCTACCTGCACACGACAACTGGATTTAAGGATAATGAACATGATTTCATCAGGAGCACAAATCAACCATCTAGCTGCATTCAAATCAATGAGGCTTTCCTAAATTGGTGCGTACATGGAATTGAGCATTGAGAGGTATGAACAGGCAGCACGTACGTACCTTGAGCCACAGATGATGCTTTAGAGTTTTGCCGATGAAGCTAAGCATCGCGTGAGGAGGAGGAGAAAGTGTGAGGTTGTGGCGTAGAGGAGAGGAAAATGGTAGCGACGGCATGAGGGGAGGCGAGTCCGGAGGCGCCGAGGAGCAAGGTGGCGGGCCGATGAGGCGTCGGCGTGGCCGGAGACAACAAGGTGGGGGCTGGGTCGGAGACGTCAGTCCGGAGCGGTAGGTCGAGGTGGCGAAGGGGCTAGAGAGGCCGAGGAGCGCGTGGCGCGCCGTCGAGGTGGTGGAGGAACTAGAGGACGGGTCTGCGAGGTGGTAGGAGGATTGGAGACGATGAGGATTATGAGAAACGTGGGGTGGGGTTTGGGCGAATCGCTGCTCCGATGGGGAGAGAATGTAGTCAAGGACTCGATGGATGCTTTTGCCCCTGGACCAGACCGAGAGGCTTTTGGAGGCAGGAAAACATGGACAACTCGATGTTGTTAGGCCGCGATTGGAGGAGCAGGGCTAGGGGCTGTGGCAAGAACAGTACATAAGGGCATTTTGTATGGAGAAACAGTAGGTTCTATATGATTTGATTGTGTCAGTGTAGGCGTTGAATCATCTGAATTCTGAAGGCAGAATCTAGGATCAATGAGGCCAACTAGAGAGGGTAAATGGTGGTTCTAAACTTAATCGATTCTAATGCGAAATTAAAACGATCGGCTATAACAAGTAAACCCCAAAATCTATGTCTCAATTATGTGCACCAATCACCCTATGTCTATGTCAATGTTTGGAATTCTAGGGTGACAAGCAAACAATTATAATTCTAGAAAAGGTAAATTGCACAAAATAAATAAAGCTCAATAGGACAAACCACAAAGGAGACTGATTTTTTACTGTGGTCTTAGAGACTTGCTGGTCTCCCTAATCCACGTTGATATAAGTCCAAGCCTCGGGATGCTCCTCTATCAAGCGAACCGATCTCACCTAGAGACTATCAAGCGAACCGATCTCACCTAGAGATTAGATCTCACCAAGAGATAAGCATGATCTTTGAGCTAGATTCATCCAATGAACTTCTTACACCTCAATTTCCCTAGAGTTGTACTTTCACCACTTGGGTAGAGGCATGCACAAAGCCTCTCACAAGCACACCAGACCTGCTCACAAACATCGTTGAGAAGATTACTAGATCACAACGCTACCATGCTGTCTAGGCATTGGCAAACACCAAAAGTAACAAGCCAAGATGAACTTGACTCTCACAAAGTGCCAAAAGCTTAATCTATAAATGCAAATGCATTTGAATCTTCCCTCTAACCCTCTCTCATGTGCACCACATTCACAAGTGTGTGTGTGTGGGGGGGGGGGGACTTGCTCTAGCTAGGTTGCTCAATGGAGTCCCAAAATATATATAGGCCACATCTTCAAAACTAGCTATTACACCCTAGATGTCCCAAACTAGAAGGGATGTCGGTTAAACCGATCTCCTAGATCGGTTAGACCACCTTAGAATCCAACGGCTATGAAACTAGCCGTTATGACAAAAAACTGGGCAAATCGGTTAGACCATCACCCCCTTCAAATGCTTCATCTGTTCTATACAAACTCGGTTAGATCGACCTTCCTAGATCAGCACGTCTAGCAGTCAATAAACGGGCATAACTTTTGATCCCGATGTTCAAATTCTGTGATTTTAGATTCTATAGAAAGCTTATTCAGTTGCTTGATCTTAAAGTTGTTGTATTAACACATAATCACAATCCAAAGATCCACCACAAGGAAATGATGAATGAACCTCAACCATTGGCAAAACAAATTTGCAAACTAACACTTTTATGCAATCAAGGCCCAAGCATTCACTATGACAACTTGCAACGTGATATGCCACAAGGAGTAGGTATATGGACTTAAACCATATGCAAAACGCATTTGCAAACTATGGTCACATGCTACAAGGAATAAATGCATGAGCCTCAACTATTTGCAAAACACATTATATTATCATCATCCAAAGAGCGTATGAATATGCAAGATTGAGCTTATCAACACATGGTAAAACTCAAGCAAATGGCTAGACCCCTCTTAATAGTACGTCATTCTATTCTAGCAATCCGATCTTTTCTCTACTAATCACCGAGACCAGCAAAACGAAAATGACCTATAGTTTATACCTTTGCCTTGAGCAAATATCCACGTCGGGTCTAGCTCGATGTCCATCAACACATGAAGTCCATCCTATTGCTTTTCACCAAATCGCTTGACGACCATCAATCGATAATGTCCATCCTCTAGCTTTTCACCAAATCACCTGGTGCCCATCAACACATGATTTCATCTCCTAGCTTTTCACCAAATCACTTGGCATCCATCACCAAATGATGTTCTTTCATGAGGTAGATTGATGCTCATCAACTACTGAATCAGTTGCCATCAATCCGCAACCTCATCTTGTTATCTTCGACATATGAGCTATCAACATTTTTCTTGACGCTAGAACTCAACTTACACACCAACTCATGAAAGTAGTTAGTTCCGCACATCTGGTTGTCATTAATCACCAAAATTATCACGTCCTAAAATCCGTAATTACATAATTAAGCATAAATATGCTTAAGCATTATATTTAATTTTGTGTTATTTTGTTTTGTAACTATAAAGCAATTCATTTAAAATCATTTGGATAAGAGAAAAGAATAGAAATCGCATTGAAAATACCCCCTTTTCTCTTACACATGGGCCCCACAAGTGGGCCAACCACCCTAACCACTCAAAGGGGCAGCACCACCTACTCCCTCTCTCTCCTCCCCCACTCCCCACGCCCTCACTGTGCAGCACAGTTGCAGCAGCCCCCTCTCACTCTCCCACTCAAGCTCTCTCTCTCCTTCTCTTCCAAAATCTCACCTCAAGAAAGGGATTTGAGGTATGCATGTGGTATCTATGCATTCTCTAGATCATGAGCTACTCATCTATCCAATTCATTTTCGTTTTTATGGAAGAATCGAGTATTTCTTGAAGTTCTTGAGCTTTTTTTTTTTTAGCAAAAATGGAGTTTTGGACAAGTTTGAGCTATAGAGTCATGTTGCTAGTTGATGAGTGAGTTCTAGGACCCTTGGACTATCCCTAACATGTTTCCTTTAGGCTTGGAGAAGATCGCAACTCGAATTGACCAAAAATCCACTCGAGAACAGCTTTTCTGGGCTGACCCGGATACTCCAGCCTCACCCAGATACTCTGGGTTCAGCAGAAATCGTCCGTCGAATTGTGTTCAAAATTTGTTAGGGTTTAGGGTGCAAGATAGGTTTAGAATCCTTTGGATAGGGCATATACACGTTTGTGTAGCACAGATTTGTAAAGTGAGTTGAATCGATCGAGGGAAAATTTATGGAAAAACCTAAGTCTGCCTCACCCGGATAATCCGGGTAAACCTAGAGACTCTAGGTAATTGCGTTAACAATTAACCGAGAGCCTCTCCCGGAGCCTCACCTGGAGTGTCCGGCACAACCCGGAGGTTCTGGGTTAAGTTAGAAAAGTGGCTAACCGGGCACCTTCACCGGAGGATGGCCCGGATGCTCCGGAACCCGGATACTCCGGATTCACCCGGATACTCCGGGCCAGTCAAATTAAAAGGCAGTAACCGAGCGCCTTTTCCGGAGGTTCACCCGGAGGGTCTGGACCCGGATACCCTGGGTGGCTATTATTTTTCAGATTTCGTTAGATCGTTTAGGATTGCATTGATTCGCATGTCTTGTACTTCTAGCATGTTGTTAAGCATTGTGACATACCTTGTTGCAGTCATTCATGCTCATCATTGCACGCATTCTTGTTTAGTGAACAAGGAGCCGGAGCATGACGTGGTTGCAGTTGAAGACGACGCCAACCTACCGATTTTCTGCGAGTGTTGTTTGGGTAATTATAAGCAGCCACCGGAGCAGCAAGGTAAGCAATTAAGCATATTGCACCTTTGTTCAATTGAATGAAGTCTGAAATTGATAAACTATGCTTATGTATGTTTGCATGTGTCGAGTCGAGATCGGGTACAAGTGGGTAGATCCTATGTTGAATGCATTACTTCTACCTTGAATTGTTGTTCATCCTTTTCTTGTCGCCTTGAGTATGTTGTTGGCGTCTAGATTACAAGTTAAATTGAAATGCTTAGCAATGCATAGGTTATTCGGTAGAAGTCGAGCGGTGAATTATTTCACCGTTCACGAGCATAGGAGTTATTTACTTCCGTAATGATCACAATATTGAGCATGGGTTGATGATGGTTGTATGAGTAGTGAATATGAGACGAGACGTGGGCGGTGCTAGGAGGTTTTTATTCTGCCCTGTAGAGTTCCCCTGGGTAGGTCGGAAGAGAAAACCGGACACCGTAGACCGCTTGTGTCATTTAAGCACCGATCGTCGGTGTAGTCGGCTTTAGCACTTACCGTACTCACCACATGCCGATCTAATAGTAAGGCGAGCCGAATACCTTTGTAGTTGTGGTCATTTGGGGTCTGAACATCGACAGTGTGAGCGGGCGGGCTTGTAGTGGTACTAGTTTACTTCGGGAGTAGTTCTAGTACCGTCGCACCGAGCGATGCATGTTTTAAATGATCGGGGCTTATTGAGAAAGGTTGACATGAGTACCCCTTGTATGGATCTGTGTGGTCATGCAAGCCGTATGGCCCTCAAGTCATGTGGATAAAGGAGTATCCCTGCAGGGTGTAAAAACATTTCAAAATGCTGCGCTCTTGATCATGAGCATGCTTCTGTCCATCTGCATCGGTCGTAGAGTTTTCGCTTGTGGTTGATGGTTAGATATGTGGGAGATGATTGAGTTGGTCTTTGTTACATGTATGTTCTTATGGTTCCAGTTATTTATGTTCAGTTGGTTATGGCAAGGTAGAGTTATGTTGTAGTTGGTTAAATTAGTTGCTCACACATATGTGTTCAGGTTGCTTACCGCTAATGTTTAACTTAACCATTTGACTTTTTCTTGCTAATGACTCAATGCATAATCCTTGGAGTCGAGCTATGTATATGTGCTCTATATGGTTTAAGTTTTGCGAGTACCTTCGTACTCATGTCTGCGTTTTCAGGTGCTGCTGATGAGGAAGAGTTGGTGTTTGGCTACTTCGTGCCTGCCGATCAGGGTGGCGGGCAAGAGTAATGCATCCTACTTTCGGAGGTCGTGCTTTTGGGGTGGAGCCTAAGGGCATGTGACTCTACTCTCTTTTATTGTATAGGTTTATATTTCCGTTGCGTAGATGTTGTTGCCTTTTGATGTAAATTGTTCAAAATGGTTGCATGTTAAAGACTTGAAGTATAAATGTTAACTACTTGATCTTTCTTAAGCTATGTTGTGATGCTAAATGTTGGAAGGCATGTGTTCCGATCTTAGGCACAAAACACGTGCCGGGACTACCGAGATAATATTCTGTTTAATCATCGAGGTTGTGATTATAAATAATGATCCTCCTCGTGATTAATTAGAATATTATTTGGACGGTTCCTCACAAAAATTCATCGTAACACAAGGTTAGGGGCCTAGATCCTTCATAGAATGATTCAATATTGTGGAAGTAATGCTGGAGTTGACTCTTTTAAGACAACAATAACTCATTGTGCATATTTTACAAAATGTTGCGGGGTTTTTGCATCAAAGGTTGAAAGAGTTTTGTTAGGATTGAAACTTCTCCATGGTGCCATTTAAATTTCAGGAATGTTTGAAGAAACCCTGCTAAAATGATTGACTATCATGTTTCTCATCAGAATGCCGCTTTTGAGACAGAACAATTTTTTTTTTACAAATTGTCACAGGGTTTTTGAAACAAAGGCTGCAGGAATTATGTTAGGATTGAAACTTTTCTATGGTGCCTTTTGAATTGCAAGAATGTTTGAAAAAACTCTGCTAAAATGATTGGCTATCCTGAAACACACTGTAATGTTTCCTATCAGAATGCCGCTTTTGAGACACAACAATACAATAGTTTTATGTCCCTTACATTTTAGTTACCCCAGGAATGCCAACACTACGTCAGCTTTTGCTTCCGATTTGCATTTGTACTTAGAAGCTGCAAACACACTAGGGCAAAATACACATCACATCCTGAAACATTCCTTCAACACACATCTCAAGACATCAACATTGAAACCTCACCAATTGGGTATTTGCTTGTCAATCTCAACAATCTCTTGGTTTCCTCATCTATTGCCACCTTATCCTGCTCCATGCGCTCATCAATTATCAAGGGCATCAACTCAGCCTTCGCATAAGTGCGCAGGACTGAGTTATACATCTCAGTGGTGATGTACCCTGCATCCCAGAACATGACCGGGAGCTTCACTGCATCTTCAATGTCCTGTCTTCTCAACCTGAGAAAAGATTGCCGTGGCAAGCTGATGGTTCGGCTCCCATTTCTCCAAGCTCGATAGGGCTTTGTTCAGACATTCAAGGACTTTGTCAATCATGTTGTTGTCGAGGTAACCCCAAACAAATAACTCCCAAGTGCTATAGCTAGGCTTGACCCCTTTTTCGACAATATGACCAAGGAAACCCTTAGCCTTTTTCATCATGCCATTCTTGATGTAATACGAAAGGATCGTGTTTGGGATCCTCGAATCATGTGTTCCTAAAGCCAGTTGCCATTCTATGTAAACACTCTCTGCTGCTGCGATATCGTCAAACCTTGTAAGTGTTCCTGCTGCCTCACTTCCGTGCCGTCTGTCGGCCCGCTAGGGTTTTCACACACCCTGCCTCCCACGTTGCCCGGCTAGGATCAACAAGCCCTCTACACCGCCCTGAACTTCGCTGGCGTCAGCACTACGCTGAGCTCTTCCGACTGTTACCTCGACACTTGGGCTTCCCAGCACATGTCTCCACAGCCTGGTACATCCTCGAACCTCCGTCCTCTGTCATCACCCACCTCCATTACCGTGGGCAATGGTGCCCGTCTGCTCGCTAGTCGCTACACACTCTGCATTCACCACCATTCCCACTCTCTATTCCTCCCCTCTTTACCTTTGTGATATTCTTGTTTCTCCACATTTAATCCATAATTTACTTTCTATTCGACATCTAACTCATGATAATAATGTCTCTGTCAAGTTTGACCCCATGGCTTCTCAATTAAGGATCTTCCAACCCGAATGGAGATACTCCAATGTGATAGGCATGGGAACCTTTATCCTCTGCGCTTGGACCATCAGCACAGCCTTCTTGCCTCTACTGCATCAGTGAACCTGTGGCACCAACGCCTTGGACACCCGGGGAAGTATTCTCTCTTCAAGCTCCTGCATCAGTTTGATTTCTCATGTAATAAATCTGCAGTTCAAACCTGCTCTGCATGTCAGCTCGGAAAGCACGTACGCTTGCCATTTTCGTCGTCAGATTCTGTTTCTTATTTTCCTTTCCAACTAGTGCATTCGGATGTTTGGACTTCGATTGTTCTTAGTTGTTTGGGCTACAAATATTACCTTGTTCTCTTGGATGATTACACTCTTTACATCTGGACGTTTCCTCTTGGTCAAAAATCTGAAGTTCCTCCAACTCTACATTCTTTCTTCGCATATGTTCCCACGCAATTTGGTTTGCCGCTCCTCTCCTTGCAGACAGATAGCGGCAAGGAGTTCGATAACTTAGCCATCCGATCTCTGATCTCCACGCATGGCATTATGTTACAACTTTCTTGCCCTCACACCTCGCAGCAAAACGGCAAGGCAGAGCGCATACTACACACCATCAACAACTGTATTCACACTCTGCTCCTCAGCTACGGTGCACCACCAGCGTTCTGGGCCGAGGTCACCACCGAGGTCTAGCAACGCAACACCACTCCCACCGTCAACCTCTACGACCCTGCTACCAATCCCAGCCACGCCCACTGCACCGTCTTCGTCTACAACGCCAACCTCTCCGCCCCGCCACTAGATGATCACTAGTGCGCGCGCCGAAATTTTCCGTACCAATCCGAAGTACGCCTTGGCGACCACCACGATAGCCAATCCCATCGTCACTGCGTGCTGTGCTCCGCGACCCCAACTAGTTGGCTGCCATGCAGTTCGAGTTTAACGCGCTACAAGCCAACCTTACCTGGCAGCTCGTTCCTCTGCCTCATCGCGCCAACATTGTACTGGGAAGTGGGTGTTCAAGCACAAACAACGTCCCAATGAATCGTTTGAATGGTACAAAGTATGGTGGGTTGTCCGTGGCTTCACTCAACGCCCAGGCGTGGACTTCGGTGCCACATTCACGCCGGTCATCAAGTCGGCAACCATCATCGCCTCCAAGCAGTTGCAGGTGCATCAATTCGATGGATCCAATGCTTTTCTTCATGGACATCTTCACGAACAGGTCTACTGTTAGCAACCGACGGGTTTCATTGATGCTCGCTGACCGAACAACGTCTGCCTCTTGTTGCGCTCACTCTACGGCCTCAAACAAGCATCACGCATGGTCCATCGGTTCGTGCAGTTCATCAATGGCATCGACTTTTGGCAAGTTCGATTCGACATCTCTCTGTTCATGTTTCGATGACATGATCCTCAGTGCTCAACCTCCAGCCTGCTCCAGCATTTCGTCCATCGTCTCCGATCGGAGTTTGCTATGAAGGATCTTGGCCCTCTTCGGTTCTTTCTCGGTATTGACGTCAAACGTTCTGCGGTTGGCTTCTTCCTCTCGCAGACGAAATACGCTGAGGACCTCCTGGAGCGTGCAGACATTAGCAACTGCAAGCTCGTGCACACCCCAGTGGACACCAACACCAAGATGTCCGGTACCGCTAGCTCCAAGCTCGATGATGCTACATTTTATCGAAGCATGGCCAGCGTGTCGCAGTATTTGACTGTGACCCGGCCAGATATCTCCTATGTTGTGCAACAAGTGTGTCTGCACATGTACGACCCGCACAACTGCCAATTCTCGCTGCTCAAGCGGATTCTACACTATGTTTACGGGACGACATCGTCTCCGACTAACACACAACTTCAACCTCATAGCGTACTCAGATGTCGATTGGGCTGGCTGCCCTGACACTCGAAGATCAACCTCGGGCCATTGTGTCTTCCTCGGCGGTGCACTGGTGTTGTGGTCTTTGAAGAGGCAGATGACTATCTCGCGCTCTAGTGCCGAGGCTGAATACAGGGTAATAACGAACGCAGTGTCTGAGTGCAGTTGGCTTCGTTCCCTCCTCAGTGAGCTCCATATTGAGTTGGACATTCATTTTGTCCGCGAAAAGGTGGCACTCGGTGGACTACATGTCATGCACATAACAAGCTCACATCAGTTGCCTTCCAGTCTCTGCGTCGATAGTCCTCCAGCTGAGACTGCGCCGAGGGTGTGTGTGTGTTAGAACCCTAGGTACGACCTGTACGTGTTCTGTGTATTGGTGCGTCATGGCCTGCGCTGAGTCGCCTGGTGTCCGCAACGTCCAGAGCGCGTGCACGCCCAGGACGCTCGCTCGCCACCACGCATGCCATGGCGCGAACGACTCTTGCTCACGCTTGTTACGCGCTGCGTCTGTAATAAACCCTGTACTGTATTTATACGCACCAAGGATCAATGCAAAGGCTTGTCGGCCGATCCAATCTTGTTTCAGTAAGCATGCACTTGTACTCGATGTCACTGAACTTTTTGAAAGTTTCTCGCATTTTGTTCCATACCCTGTCCAAGTTACCTCTATCTGACAGGCTTGCATACAGGGTGAGGAGCGACGAGTACGCGGCCCACTCCTTCCTGGAGGCCCTCTTCTCCATCTCCACAAGGACATCTCTCCCTTTGACATGAAGCCCAACGTTGGTGTAAATGCTCGCCAGCTAGCTGAAAGTCATCCAGTCAGGAACAACCTTGTCATCCTTCATTAGATCAAACACTTTCTCCGCGCTCTTCACGTTGTTCTTCTTCGAGCAGTAGGTCAGCCATATGTTGCATGTGACGAGGTCTGGGACGGTGTACCTCCTGAGCTCCATGATCATCTCCGGCACCCGCTCCAACTTGCTACTCGCCATGTAGAGCGACATCATGTGATTGAACGGGAGGGCGCAGGTGAGGTACCCCGCCCGGGCCATCTCTGCCAATATGGCTCGGCCTTCTCCAGCGCGCCGTGCTGCGTGTGCGTGTGCAGCAACGCGTTGCAGGTGGACTACGCCTTGGCTCGCTCGGGCATATGCTCGAAGAACTTCTCGGCGCTGGCGAGGCCCCGGGCCTTGGCAACGAGGTCGAGGTGCACAGCGTGGTCCCCCGGTAGCAGCCGCATCTCCGGTTGCGTCTGCATCCACTCACAAACCCGCGTTTCTGGCGCGGGGCCGGTTAGGTCAGGTTAGGCTGGCAATATGTCGAACAGGTGGTGGGCGGGAGCAGAAGCCACGTCGTGAGGCGATGGAAGCGGTGGCGAGGTGGTAATAATGGGGTGGGTACCTCGAGGACGTGCTTGAAGCGGCCGTACTTGCGGAGCTCACAGACGACGTGGTTCAGCTGGTACTTCTGAACGGTGCGGCCCTCCTCCGCCCACGGCCGCAGCACCACCGCCGCGCTCCTCTGCGGGTTTATGAGCTTCAGCAGCCGCTTCCCCAGCGTATCCTCCCTTCCCGTAGCGGCTCCCGCGTCAACGCCTCCCCCGCCGCGGGCGGAGGTAGAGGCCACTGTGGAGAGCAGCCTCGTGGCAATGGCGGGGGGGGGGGGGGGCGAGCCAGCGGGCGAGCATGGCTTGGTCGGCAGGTAGAGGCTTCCTTGCCGCCTTCGAGTGAGGCCGGAGTTAATGGGACGGGTGATGGCTCACTTGCTCCAAACGCCATTAAAGGTCCTCGGTCCATCAAAGCACAATAGACACAGCCCAGTTTCGTCCAAAAGTGCCAAAGTCCAACTCGGTCTGGGCCCATACCAAACGGAGAAAATTCAGTTTCGTAATGAACTTCCTTAAAATATTGTTATTTTTAATTTTCATTTTTTTCTGTTATTGCTGTCCATTTAATCTATAAAAAAACATATTTACCTTTAAGGAGAAGAGGAACTGAGCCAAGAAGAGATCAGATGTGCAAGGTGACTGTTGATGGACTTCGCATCCCACGCCTTGGGGCCGTCAAGAGTAGGATCGGGCTTAATGATAGGCTTGATGGTGTGGGTGGCCTGCATTAGGGGATGAGGTATTAGCCTCTGCGACGGTGGCTTTCGTAGGCTCCTCCTCCGGCAGCTGTGTCTAAGGTTACCATTCTCCTTTAAGGGTAAATGTATATTTTTTATGGATTAAATGGAGGATAGTAGCGAGAAAGAAATAAAATTTAAAAGCCATAGCATTTAAAGAAATTCATTTCGTGAGCTGACACAATGAAAATTAAATTTGCTGTACCAAATGACCCAGACGTAAGCCAGCGAAGCCCTTACCCACAAATCAGAAACTTCCAGAGGGCCTTCGCGTAGAATCCCCCAGAACTGTACTCAGCAGAGTCCAGGCCTCCGGGCCCCTGGAGTACAATATCCTATTCTCCCAGGGACCCGACCACAAAACCTTCCACCTTCCTCCTCGCCGTGCTCGTCACCGCTCCGCCGCCCGCGTCCCCCGCCCCGCGGCTCCAAATCCAAACCCAAATCGCTCCGAAATTGCACCCGAACTGGTGAATCCTTCCCAAATTTCTCCAAACCTCACCCCACCCCACCCCATCCCGCTGAATTCGTTTCGAATCAGACGGACGCAGCCACCCATCTGAGCTCTGGCTGCCTCGCCCTGCTACGCTTCCTCCTCCTCCTCCCATGGCGTTTCACTTCGCATGCCCCATCACTTGGTAAGCAGCACTCACACCCCCGCCCTCTCTCGATAACTCTCTCTCGCGCGCGCTGACTAGAGGGTGGCTGGCTTCTCCCCTCCTCTCTCTCTCTCTGCAGCAGGAGGGTGTGCGACTGCGAGCTAGGGTTCGGCGCGGCGGCTGCGGCGAGGAAGGGGGCTCCCGCGGCAGCGGCGGCGGCGCTCGACGGGTTCCTCGCAAATCCGTGGCTGCTGCGGCCGGTTGGGACCGAGCCGGATGGGGCGGCAGCGGCGACGGTGCAGGTGGAGGTGCCGCCTCTGGAGCCGCCGCCGGATGAGGGGGAGGACGAGGCGCGCCGGTCGGCGGCGCAGCGCGGCGCGGCCGCGGCCGAGGACCTCGCCAGGCGGTTGGAGGGCGGCGCCTTCGGATCATCGGTGAGCGGATCTCTCCACTCTACTCTTCCGTGGTTGCTTTGCTGTCCTGTCTGGGGTTTGCGCTGAATTTCTCGCTGTCGTGTGTGAATTTTCTTCGTGCGACTTTGTGTGGCTGCATCTCCGGCTGTTTGACTTGTGCGGCAGTGCGTGGATGTGGGGGAACACGTGAAGTTTTGTTTTGGATTCGTGGGAATTCTGGGCTGGGCTGCGAGAAAGGACTCTGATTTGCGCAGAAATCATGGGCTGGTGTACAAGCTCGCATCTTTTTGTTTTGAGGTTTATATGAGTGTCTAGTAATTGCAAGAACGTTTCTCTTCTGGACTTATTGTCAGGTAAAGTGCTGGGATTTGTTTGATGTGACGGTACATCGAAACATTGTTTGCTCATGCGCAGATGAATTTGATGTGTTTCTATGGATTACGGGTGACCTTATTTATGCTGTTTCTGTGGTGACTGGTCATTTTGGCTATGCAAGATGGAATTGATGGTGCTGTTTGCATTGTGGTTGGCATGTCCATTAGAACGATTCTGAGTATAATGTGCAAGTGTGGAAGTTTCTGTCATTGGTCTGAGAATAGTAGGGTTTAACAGTCAAGTTGGCGAGGCGTTACATTTTATGATAATGTGATGATGGTTTTTGGTGCCCATTGAGCTTTCTGGTGTCCTAGATGATTTTAGGCTTCCTAAATTATTAAGTGCAAGATGATAGTGTGAATATTTCCAAACGGTTACATGCATGATGACATGTGGAATGAAAAAACTGTTATGCTAAAGCTTGAAGCTCGTGTGCACGCACGTGTTTGTGCTGTTGTGCATGGTGCTGCTCTTAGACATTACCTTGGCGCATGAGATGAACTGCTTCGGGAGAGCCCTGGAGTAATATAGCCATTTAGGATTTTGTTCTACAAATAACTGTATGTTACTATAAATGAACCTAGCATTAACAAGCTTTAGAAACAGACCTGTGTCTCGCGGAGCTTCTCATGTACACTACTCATGCTGATCGTGCTGACGTGCTGTATGCAGTATGCCTTGCAGTGTCACAGATAGCTGCTCCTGTTAGACACATGAGCTAATAACTTAACATACAACTAGTTTGTTATTTTCTAGCTCCACTGTTTCTCTAAGTCTTAATGGTGGCTGTAATTAGGTCAGTAATGAGGCGGTGTCTTATCAATATTCTGCATATAGACTATTGTTGTATCATTTTCGTTTTTTGGCTCATCAAATGATGCAGTAATGCTTAATCCTTGGATACTACCTCCAATCATCTTGGCAAGTTCCAAGAATAAATTCCTCCTGTGCCACTGAAAAGTCTCTCAATTCCTTGAGAGACTTTCTGTGGCAAATAAGAAATTCTCTCTAGTTCCAATGGCAGTATGGCACACAATTTACTAGCCAATAGGATCTTTTAGGTTCTTTTTGTGTTTTCATCCTTAGTTGGTGCCAATAATGAATGCTACACTTTCCGTATTGCTGTATGTTTTGTCTCCATCTCCTAATATGAGAAGGTTGTTGCCCTTTTTTCAGGAGGCTGAAGGAGATGAAGAGGACTGGGACCGAGAAGATCAAGGCAATGCTGCTGTCAAGGTTATCTGCCGTTTATGTTTTTCAGGAGAAAATGAGGGCAGCACAAAAGCTGCGAAAATGCTTCCATGTAAACTCTGCAACAAAAGATACCATAGGAATTGTTTGAAAGGCTGGGGGGAACATAGAGGTAATACAAACTTTCTCCTAGTATTGTCTCTTCAGCACATCCTTTCTTGTATATTCTCTGATAAATTTATGTTCCATCTAGATCTCTTTCACTGGAGCTCATGGATCTGTCCATCCTGCCGTAGCTGTGAGGTCTGTTCTCTCTCTCTCTCTCTCTCTCTCTCTCTCTCTCTCTCTCTCTATTTACATCAATGTCATATTTATTACGACGGTGCGGCAACCCACCGCCTTCACACCTTTATATCTCTTATGGTGCGCAGTGAGGCAACACCATACACTTATGCCACAATTAGTAACTTTCTTTTTTTATACGCAATTCTTAAGTTTTCTATGCTTTCTCTGTCCAACAATTGTTCTTTTGAAGACCAGGTATACCCATTTCTCAACAGTCCACTTGGAGCATTAGCTGACAATTAACACTAATAACATGTTATAAGTATATATAAAAAGGGAAGGAAAAAAGAAAGAAAAGGAGAATACACTACTAAAATGGGCTGCCAACCTGTCCAACCCACTAATTCCGCTCATGGAATTCCGTTAGCACATGCCCTCTTTTTTACCCTAACAGCCACTCTTCTTTCTTTCCGACGCCGCTCGCCCTCTCGCTTGGCTGCTCTACCCCCCTGCACTGCCCTGTTCCCTCCGTATCCACCACACCACTGCCTCTATTGCATGCCCTCCTCTACAACGAATGACAGTCGCCGCCACTGTAGCTCCTCCCTCTCTGGCGCACGACACCCACCGCCATCGCATCCTTTTCCTTCCATTCGCCAGATCTGCCACCCTCGATCGCCGGATCTGCAGAGAGGCCAGGCAGCGGCTCGGCGGTGGGCGGCATGGGGAGGGCGTGTGGCATAGGCAGCGGCTCAGCGGCGGGCAACCTTAAGGTAAGTGATAGCTCGCCACACCGAGCCGTGGTGAGCCACGATTCACGATGATATAGCGTTGATATGACGACGATTTCTCGACGGCCTAATAACTATGATCAATATTTTCCTTACCTTATACTCTACCACTGAAGAATAGTCATGGAAGAATGCATGCCAGATTATTTTTAACTTTGATAAATAATCCAAGGGTATGGATATCAACCATGTGAAAAGAAAATATGACTAGATTTGTCTATATTTTAAAATACACGACCTCTCTGAAATAATTGCCATCCCATAATGGGTGCAATCAACCTTTTAAAACTGACAGCTAATATGCATAGCAGCATAATAATATCTAGATTTGTCACATGAAAATAATATCGATAGATTCATGATCAAAAGCATTTCTATATATTATATTTTTAATATTTAACTTATAGTTAGAAAAAGTAATGAACAAAAGTTTGTATTAGAGACCATGTCAATGTTCAAATTGGCAAGTACTCCCTCCAGTCACAAAAAAAGTGATGTTTTGGGCATCAGCACGGTCCCCAAAACAAAAAATTTTACTACTAATTTCTATTTTAATATGTATACTAATCATAGTAAAATTATATGAAACTACCTTTTGAGACAAATCTACTCATACAATTTTCAAATGTTCAATCTCAATATACACAAAGTAATCGATGATCAAAGTTTTGATAGGTTGACATCTATGTAGGTGTGCCGACGGCCTGGTGATCCCAATAAGTTGATGTTTTGTAAAAGGTGTGATGGTGCCTATCACTGTTACTGTCAGCAACCATCACACAAGGTACAACAATTGTGTACTTTCCCCCCATCCACCATTCTTTTTCTATAGATTGCATCTGAGTCTGTTTAGTAACAATGAACACTGAATATAACATTGCAGAATGTTACCAATGGACCATACTTATGTCCAAAACATACGAGGTGTCACAGCTGTGGATCTGGTGTACCTGGGAGTGGCCATAGCACAAGGTACTGATTCTAGGATTGATCTTTTTAACAGGTATTTATACCTGATGTCTTATGCTTTTCTGTAACACTATGAGTTCGGATCTGCAGGTGGTTTTTGGGGTACACATGTTGTGATGCGTGTGGGCGATTGTTTGTGAAAGGAAACTACTGCCCGATTTGCTTGAAGGTAGCCTCTTTTCCTATTACTTTTTTTTCAAGGCATAAGTACTTGTTTTCTGCAAGGAAAGAAATTATTTTTAGCTTGTATTAGTTATCGTGCATTGTTTACTTTCAGGGCATTGTTTTTTTTTTTTTTTTTTTTTTTGGTTTCAGGGCATAGTACTTTTATGCATGAGATTGTAAAGTGAGGAGGCTATTTGCTATAGTTCAAAGTCCCTTTGACTGAGGCTTCATTTCTGTTTTTAAGTTGAGAATATATGAACCAATCGTTGTTCATATATACCCTAATATGTATATGCCTTTTCATTTTATTGACTTATGCTTATATGCTATCTTCTGTTTTTGGATTCCCACCCTTTTCAGGTTTATAGAGACTCTGAAGTAATACCTATGGTTTGCTGCGATGTTTGTGAAAAGTGGGTGCATATTGAGTGCGATGGCATCAGGTCTGTATGAATGTGTGAACTGTTGTGTTTGTTTGAATAATTATACTCATATTTATTGCCTTCTGTGTTTCTACTATATGCATTGCCATCTTTTTTTTGTCCTCTCTTCTCGGGTGGATACCTTACTGTTGTTCCATATATTTATGCAGTGAGGAAAAGTACCAACAGTTCCAAGCTGACCAAAACCTCCAGTATACATGCGCATCATGCCGCGGCGAATGCTCCCAGGTGTTAATTACTTGTGTCATCCTGTCTCATTGCTATATTGTGTTTCATCTAACACACATTTTGCTACCTTCAGATTAGGGACACTGAAGATGCAATTCGGGAACTTTGGAGGAAGAGGGACATTGTTGACCATGATCTTATGGTTAGTTTACGGTCTGCTGCTGCACTGCCTTCTCTGGAAGATGTCTCACCATCTCATCCAAACTCGGATGATGAAAGACTTAATGCATATGTGTTGAAAAATGATGGAAGAAATACTCTAAAATTTTCGTTGAAAAGTAACAGTAGTAAGCCTCCATCAGAGACACCTGAGCAAGAGAACATTGTTCTCAAGAGCCCTGGGTTGAATAAGAAACATTCCAAAAAGAAAGGCAATCAGAGTAATAGAACAGTTGACAGCCAGGATGATATATTTTTGGAGAGAAGGCATGAAGCTAAATCATCAAATAGCCATTTGGGAGATCAAAATGTAGATATTAATCATGATATGAATTTTTTTAAGAATGATGGTAATGCATATCTTTCATCTTCAACTCGAAGTTCAGAGAAGAATTTGAAATCTTCATCCACAAAAGCTGTGGCAGACAACACTGATATGATACGGAAAGTCAAGATTAAAGGGAGTAAGGTTCCAAGTTTGCATTTCAAGGATGCAGGTGAGGAAAATACTCCCAAGAGTGACACAGGGAAAGGTACCAAGTTAGTTATCCATCTTGGCTCGCGACACAAAAGTAGGAGTGGCTCTCCCAAGTCTGAACTGTCCAATTCTCAAAGAGAGCAAGAGCTGGGTTCAATGCATGGTATGTGTTCATTTTGTGGTAGTTTGCCATTTACCATTTTAGTTTGCCTGTTATAATACATTTGTTAGAATGCACGACCTTACATTTCAGGGATTAATAATTTCAGCTGCTTACAAAGGTCTCATAGGGTTTGTAAAGAATTATAATGACTTCGTGCAATTTTTATGAGTTGCATACGAGCAAGTGTAGAACTAAAACAATTGTGGGAATTCCATAGTTTCCGTTGGAATATGTTTCCGTGTCATTCAACTTTGCAGTGCATTCAGGTTTCTATTCTCTTCACAAGGAAAAAAACAATCACAAGGATCCACAGAATCGAGTTTTAAATACCAGCATTTTTCTGTTAGTCCGTAAGTGGTATGCAGGGAGGCTGCTGTACGACTTCTTCTGTTAGACTAACGAATCTCCCTTCTTAATGCCATTTCTGACTCGAGTGAGCCTCATGGTGGGCCATATCAATATATCATTGACAAAATATTAGTAATTCAATCATCAAACCTATGTGATTGATACTCTGACATGGGTGCTTCGCTGCTTTTACCCATTTGTCCGTATCGGTGGGTCTAAGATTTTTCACCACAGCCTAAGATCTTTTCCCTCCCTCACTCCAGATTGACATATACTTGACCCTTGTGGCGGTGCAGCAGTGGTTCTAAACCCTCATTGCGTAAAATGTGATTTTATGCCTAACATGCACTGTAATTTTAGGTAGCATTGCTGTCTTTGTCCATCCCACTTTTCCCATTCCTGATTTATTTTCCATCTGTCCCTGCACCTGGTTTCATCTTTTGTTTGTATCTGTGGTGTCTATTTTTTAATTCTTTATTTAACATTGGTTTCATTTTAATTAACTTAAATCCTTGCCTGATAGTAAATATGCCAAGAATTCGTTTAGTTTGGTTCAAACCTATTCCCTTAATGCTGTATTGAGGACAAAATGACTTAAACCACGATTGCTCTTTCAGGAGGCAAAGTTGATGTGACAAGCCAGCTGAAAAGCTCAAGGAGCGAGATAAAAGAAAAAAGTGTAATGAAGCTAGTTAGAGAGACTGGGGTACAGCAAAGAAATAGCCTTTTGGGAGATCTTGGTTCCTCAAAAAAGCATGCAACTGGAAAAAGGAGCAATGCTACAATTTCTGGTACGGAAAATGCAAATGAAAGCGGTACGAGGAACAGATCATTTGGACATAAACAGTCTCTTGCTAGTCAGTTGAACGAGAACCAGGGAGTTGCTGCTCCATTTTCCTCTGACTCTCCTGACAACTTGAAGCCATCATTGCTCAAACTTAAATTTAAGCGTCCCCATTTCGAGCAGCCAAACACCCAGGCCTCTCAACCAGAGGGGCCTGTCACCTGGGCTTCTCAGCAAGAGGAGCAGTTAAATGTTGCTAAAGGCCAGAGATCAAAGAGGAAGAGACCTTCGATGGACAAGGTGGATGGTTTGGATGGTAAGTCTGCCAAGAGGCATCAACAGAGTACAGATGATGAAGTAATGGATGCAAACTGGATACTGCGCAAGTTGGGCAAGGATGCGATCGGAAAGAGGATTGAGGTCCATCTAGCTTCTGATGGCAAATGGTTAGTTCCCCTCTCTAACCTATTTTTTATTATACTTTCGTTTTGTTACATTATCCTAGCTAAGTATCTCCATTTGGTATGATAGTAATTCTTCTTAACTCTATCCTGAGCTTATCAACTGAAATGACATGCCTCCGTCATTGGCACTGCTTGATGAAGTTTATCAACTGAAGTTTTTAGATTGCTTTGGCCTTGTGCCCTATATATCTCCAGCAACACAAATTGGTTTTTATTTGGTTATAACCATTCTAAGTAAATATCTTCATATCGCTCGACGATGGAACTTGAATGGTGGAACAGTATTACTTAGCACGCTGCACGCTTTGTATATCAGATTGTGTTTTTGCTTATCAACTGTAAAGGAGAAACATGCGACTCAAAGCTATTCCTCATCTGGGCAGGCATCAAGGGGTGGTGTCGAATGTCATCAATGGCATACTGCGTGTTCAATTAGATAATGGCAGATCTGAGAACGTGGAGCTGGGAAAGCAGGCCATCCGCTTGATAGCTCAAAGATCAAAGGGTGGAAAGCGATGAAACCTTTTCCCATATGCAGCCTAGATCCTGTTCTCACTCAACTCATTGCCAGGAATGTGGCAGGCAGAGCTCACCAGGTTGACATCCCAATCGCTACTGCTGTTCAAGGGGGTCTCTCTGCCTAGCTGCCTTTGCTGACTGGACGAGGCATGGAGCACATCACCTGTGGCGTGGTGTTTCGCTAGCCTAGCATGTAACAACAGACTTTTTGTTTTCGTGTTTCGAGCTGTTTGAAGCCCATTGGCTTCCATTAGATTCTGTTAGTGTAGAGAAACCGAGGTTTTAGGGTACCATGGATGTAAAAGAAGCTGGTAGTCACATGTGATTGCTGTGTGTACATGTAGCTGTCGAGTGAGTTTTTTCATAATTCGTTTGTGGTATGTGAGGTGTTATTGCTCGACCAGTTTGTCTGAAGTTTTGCTTACATAGTGACTTGTTGGTAGCTACAAAACAGAGGCCTGTTTCGTGGATCTACAAAGGTGACTCGTGCGGTTTTCAAGGGTAAGTAGAGCGGATAAATAGAAAGGGGAATGTGGAGGGGAACTGAGTTGCACATTACTAACTCCCGTGAAATGAAATGTGGTGACAAACTACGTAGCACGTTCCTAAGCAACTTGGTGAAGTTGGTCGACATTTTCCAAATGCAATGTGCAATTTTTGGCAAGTTGTAGGGCGAGGGATAGCATTGAGGTATTAAATTATTATTATTTTTTGTTTGAGTAGAAAAATGTTTGTTCAATATCGGTTGAGATGTTGTACATAGCTAATGGAGGTTTTCTAAGTTATATTGATGCATATTGATAATGTGAAGAGACTCATGTTGTACATAGCTAATGGAGGTTTTCTAAGTTATATTGATGCATATTGATAATGTGAAGAGACATGAGTCGATCAAATTTAACATGAGAGAAATCTATAAAGAGAAATTTAAAAGAATAGAATATTACTAAAGAATTATTCGCAGATAGAAGCGTGTGAAAATTAGTAATCCACGTGTCAGAACTCTAACTTACATTTCAGTCTTCTTATATCTTTATTATTTTTATTTTTTACTATTATTAGTATCTTTATTATTATTATTATTATTATTTTCTAACCAATCTTTTTTAATCTGATGGTTTCGTCTTAGTTGACCCTAATTTATTTGGGAGAAAGCTTTGTTGTTGTTGTGTAGAAAAAATGGTTTCTTTAGTGACCCTCCCTCGTCGCATTTTGCACACTCAAAACTGGGACCCGTTCCTTGTCCCCATTCTACAACAAATAATTCCGTGCACACGGGGTGTTGTGCTCGTGCAGATCCTATGTAATTTTATATTTTTATGTTCAATATAGGCAGAGCTCAAATGCAATCATACGAATAGCGGTAAGCTTAGATTTTTCTCTCTCTTTTTTCTGAGCAAACTGCTCGGTACTAGTGAAGAGTTGAAAATACCAATGTGTCAGACATGTGGCACCGGGCTACACCTTAAATTCGTTTTCTTTTAATTTACTCGTCTTAATATTGCTTTCATTATTAATATTACTTCGCAAAAAAATTGCTTTCATTATTCCTCTGAGAAGCAAACACCACAGACTACATTTGCTTGTCATCACCAATCGAAACACCTCCAGAAGACCAGAAGGAAATACAAATAGCTATAAAAAAAACATACCAAATTTTATTGACTAGCAAGCAACCATACAAAAACCTAAAAAAGGGGACAAAATAGGACCATCTGACCTTTTTTTTTTAGGGAAGGAGGACCATCTGACTTGCCATTGCTTTCGTTGGTAATATTGGGAAGTTGTGGCACAAGGCTCATCATCTCCTCCGTATCCTTCCCATCATCTAACTTCTAAGTAGAGATTCAAAAGTGCGAGAAGAAAAAACGAAAGATATTATTAGATGCTACAAATTAATATACACATATTTATATGTGATGGATTCGTGGCGCACATGAGTTTGTTAAGAAAAATGATTCTTTTTTACGTATTTGTTGATCAGAACCAAAATAAGCCACACGCATCTTAAAAGCTGAAAAAGTTTTAACTTATCAAAGTTACAACCATATCGGGCACAGACATGTGCCGAACCATTAGCCTCGCTCCCTCTCAACGAAACACCAAATTCAAGACATGAAAAAAGAACTAAGCTCTCTAACTTCACGCTGGATAAGGCCGAGCGGTCGCCTGCCTTCTCTTTCCCGAGCAGTAACAAGGTCGTGGCAATCAGTTTCCACGATCAGTCTTTGTACTCCCATTCTCCTAGCAAGAAGAAAACCATCTCGTACGACATGCAGGCCAGCGACAACGGGTTCTGTCTGAAACCCCTTGTATTTCCGGCACGCTGCCGCTTCAAAAGTGTTATAGGATGGAAGTATTGGACAGAGAGTAGGCAAAATAGAGAGTTAATCCATCGCTATTCCATTGAATTCTGCTTATGTATTCTTACATGACGAACAAGTGGAAGTTGTTGGGGAGACACCCCTCCCCAGGAGACTGGCAGTTAGAAATTGATTAGATGTTGACTGTTACACCCCCCTGATCAATTACAATGAAAACTTTTCTAAAAACCCCGTAGAAAAAATATTAAGAGAAATATGATCGTAATATGTCATCAAAAACTCTTTAAAAATCTAGCATAAAAATATTAGGAGAAAATAATATAGAATATATGAATGCTTGTATTAATATTGCCGCATTAAAAATGTTACATGACAAACCATTATGAAAAACTCATAAAGAAAAAGAGTGCAATATTCATGATTTGATAATCATTAGCATGTTATATTTTAGGAGTTTACTCCCCTTAAATATTGTAAATCCTGAAGTCGTTTCATTCCAATTCTATAAAATGTAGATTTTCGTAAAGATTTTAATGAATAAATATGCTAGATTTTCACATGACTTTGTTTGCAAAACATTAATTTCTCCACTTTCTGTAATTCGTCGTGATAAAATAATTTTGGAGTAACATGTTTTGTGATATTTCTCTTTATATAACATGTTTGTATTTGAGAAATATGGGTACTATTATCTTCATAGATAATTATAAGAGATTTTGATGAACCTATACCACATGATCCATGAATATGATTAATTATTCTGTGAAACTATACATATTCACGTGACGCTTTATGTAAAGCAATTATTTCAGAATGATTAGTAAAAGTAGCTACTAAAGTTTACTTTCATAACTTCCATGAGAAAGTTGTACCTCTATATAGGAACACAAATCCAGCTTACGATATGATATTATAAGGATCAAATAAACAACTAGCATTAGTATATCCCATCACAATTATATCTTGATTTTGTGTTCAAGTAACAATAATAAGACCTAAACCATGTGATAGTACTTATTAAACCACAAATTTACATAAAAATTTCATCTCATTTAGAGTTTGTATGAATTAGTTATGAATTTTGTAAATTTTAATGAATTATTTGAAAAATCAATAATACATACAATTAGAAAAAAAATCCATACTACTATTACAGACGGTTCTAATAAACTATTGGAGATGGGTCATAATAAACAACCGTCTATATTATGACTAAGTACAAATGGGTTATTTCGTTTGCAATTACAGTACAAACGATTGTTTTTTCTGATTATCTGTACTATTGATTTTTAAGATAATTAATTAAAACTTGTAAAATTTATAACTAACTCAAGCAAAGACCACGTGACAGTACTCATACAAAATTTCATCAGGTTTGGAATCTGTATGAGTTAGTTATGAATTTTACAAGTTTTAATAAATTATCTCAAAAATCAATAGTAAAGACGGCCAACACTAAAAAACATTTGTACTATCAACAATATATACTGTTTAAAATTAAGAACCATTTGTACTACTAATAATACAAATATGTGTTGCTTTGAACTATCTATACTATTAAATTTTGAATTAATTATTTTTATTTCCAAATCAGATGAATTTTTTATGTTACACTATTCTAAATGGAACGCTAAGATCTAATCACGATTGCAAACTTCAGATCGGATAACGGAAAGCTCACCTCGCTCGGCTTCGACGCGCGAGATGGCAGCACAGAGGCTCCCACGGCGGTGCGATCGTCGGATTCTCGCGCGGAACACGCTGCGATGGTCAGATTACTCTGACAAGCAGTGGAACCTGAACAAATGCTCACGACAAACTTGAATGACCAACACGTGGACATTGATCAGCGACGCGTTATGAAGCCTAGCGATGGTGAACAACGATGATGAGCTTCAGAGCTCGACATAGATGGGGCTCTGGTGGCTAATAGACCTCGGTGACTTGGGCAAAAGTTACGTGATGATCTGAGAAAGGTTGAGGGGTCTCAATTTATACTCATGGGTATGGTAGAGTCCTGATTTGATTCGCTAGGGTTAGAGAGTCCAGCGGCTTTACGAAGGTCAACTTGAGTTCTATTCGAGCACGGTTTGAGAAAAGTTAGGCAAAAGCTCAACAAAATTTATAGGAAGATATCCGCACACTAATATATAGGTACATAATAATATATTATACATCTTTAATGATCAACTCTTCTTAATGATCGTTGCGCAGATAGCAAGCGCCAGTCGGAAGTTGTTCTTCATTGAGGGCGATGCAGCCTTTGAGAGGGGTAATCATCAAATTGATTGTACTCTTTTTTATCCACGACATTCTCAACTCCAAAAAAATTCTTTTCCTCTAAAGAACTACGTAAAGCTTTAGATTTACCTGGTCTTGAACATAAAATACTTGAACAACTTGCTTAGTGAGTATAAATGGTTTGTTTTCGTATACGACATGTTCGAGGTCCAAAGTAACCATACCATAGTTTTCAACCTTAACACTCGAGAGTGCGACCTAACAACACCGAAAGAGGGGATCTTAAAACATACATAGTCGAGTTTGCAAATCTCCTCTATGTACCCATATACACACACCCCACGTTTGTCTTAGAAGCATCTATACAGACACCGTTGTTCTGTACCATACTCTTACTATCCTCTGCTCTAGTATAAAAGGTGTACCATTTATATCGCATGCTTCAAATTTCATAACTGTGTGACTTGACCATCTTGCCAACCGGTCAATATTGTCATTTATTGAACTATTATTACTGAATTGCACCGCCAACCAATTGTTGAAGTTGTGGGTGTGCTCTTTTGTGATCTAAACCTTTGTACGACCTGGATTCTCTATGCGCAACTCGTCCTTGTGCATGTCGATATGCGGGGATACTTTAGCCATGTGTTACAAGACCGTGAAATGGGTTTTAGATAACGTGGCATAGTCAGCAATGATGTTTTCTTACAGATGGTCCCTTTTCCATCCAACCTCCCCTCATGGTGCGACATATGAACACCTATTGTTTTGAGCTGCTTCCAGAACTCGACAACATCTTTGGTTGTGTAACCTTGAATGATGTTGCCCACAAGACGAGATCGGTTCCGTATATACTACTTGAGATTTCCTATGTACCTCTCAAACAGGTATATTTGATGTAGGAATATCAGGCCACATATCATTATCTCTTTCATGAGGTGAACAATAACATATACCATGATATCAAAAAATGACGGTGGAAAATACATCTCAAGATGATATAGTGTCTTCACCACATCATTCTGTAAAACATCTAGTACTTCGAGATTGATGACCTTCTAAGAAATTGTGTTGAAGAAGTAACACAGCTTGATGATTGTGTCTCGGAGATATGTCGGCTGGATATTTTTGATTGCAACAGGAAGCATATGTGTCATCAACATATGGCAATCATGTGACTTCATACCAACTAATTTTAAATCTTTCATCAACACAAGTTGCGATATATTGGCGGAGTAACCAGACAGAACTTTCACACCATGCAAGCACCAGTAAAGTTCGATTCTCTCATCTTTTTTTAGATTATAGTAGGCTAGAGGAAGCCTCGTTGTGCCTTTTTTGGAGGACTCTAGTGCCAACTCAAGCCTAATCTTCATATCAAATAAGTCAAGCCTTGCGTTGAGACCGTCCTTCTTCTTGCCTAAAATATTAAGTAAAAGAACAATTAAGCTTTCGCACATATTTTTCTCTACATGCATGACATCAATGCAGTGGTGAACTTCAAGGTGCTCCAATACGGTAGCTCCCAGAATATTGATCTCTTCTTTGACATGCCACTAGTATCCATCAATTTTTTTATTTCCCTTTCCAAACACAACATCGATATCCTTAACCATATTGTACACATCTTGCCAACTATAGTGCCTTGGACATAAACCTTTCTCCCTAGTCATATTACAGTAGGGGTGATTCCTTTTAAGGAACCTACGGTGGCGCATGAACACCGTTTAACATGAGTGGGGCAGCCACATACTTAAGGTGCCATCTAAGCATTGAGGGCAAGCCATGTCCGCTTCTTTACTCTAGCCTGAAAGGTTATGTAGGGCATGCAAATAATTGATCATTTAGAACAACAAGGCGCGTAGCGTGAGATTGTCTCTTTTGTACGCATCCCATACTTCCATCCCACTGGGGAGAATCAATAGGGTGCCTTAGCTTTGGAAGGATCAGTGATATCCTAAGAGAGAGGGGAGGGGATGAATTAGGACACTTAAAATTATTCGGCTCCCAAAACTCCATAAGATAAATCTATATCAATTTCTATCTAAATGCTCTAGGTTTATCTAGTGTCTACTCTACCATTCATAAAATTTTCAGCCTATAGCCAATCCTAAAAAACTACTCTTTGAAGATAAATGTGAAAGGATAGATTGCAAGAAATAAATGCAGAAACGTAAAAAAGGTATATAGAACAAAGTTGGAACAAGAGATTTTTATCCCATGGTATCGACCCCTAGTCTATATTGGAGATCCACCAAGAATATGCTCCCGGTCACGGCTCTTGAGCCACCAAGCCACAAAGGCAAGGCTCACACCAAGCCTCTCTTCCAGTCACTTGCTAATGTCTTCACTTCGGAGCTTGAGCCAGCAAGGCAAGGGTCTCTGCGTCCTTGTACAAGCGTCTTGCCGCTGTTCCACACTAAGTCAGAGGGTCAACAAGCATGAGCCACCAAGGCTCACGGTGCTGACGAGTCACCAAGACTCCAAGATACCGGTGTACCACTTGGTACAATGTAGGATCACTTCTTGATCCATTCTCTAGGCAACAACACATAGCAACAACTCTCTCTAGGCAACTCATCACTCACTAATCATATGCTTAATTGCCTTGGATGATCACTTTTAGCACTTTAGTGGCCTGAATGTCTTCTCAAGTGTCTATAGTATTTCCTGGACTCCAGCACATTCAAATGACCGAGTGGGGGGTATTTATAGCCTCAACCCCATAAACTAGTCATTGCTCCAATGACTCAAATAGACTGTGAACATCAGATGATCTAGAGTCAACAACAGTACCAACACTGAACCATCCGATGTGTACTACAGTACAAACTAGCCGTTGGAACCCCACTCAAACTCATCTATGAACACTGAATATTCTGGTGTGATCTTCAACTCCATCATTGGACCATCTGGTTTATAGACTTAAGCCTGACTGAGCCACTTCTTACTGTTCATTGTCCGGTGTGTGTAATATTCTGATCACCATACCATCCGGTGTGTACAACTTCTCACACCTCTAAAAATGCAGGACCGAGATAGGCAACTAGAGGGGGAGGGGGTGAATAGGTGTCTTGACAAATTTCTTTTGAAATCGATGGCCTTCTCCTATTCTTGAACCCAACGCACCTCAAAACCACATACGGAAGCAAGAGAGACAGGAAAAATTGTAAGAATTCCAAAACTAATGCTTCTCTTAGATGGATGTGAATACTAGGTTCTAGTTAAGACCATATTAAGAGTCATAGTGCAAAGAATCAAACAACTTGATGAAAAACTAGCTATCGAAAGAAGGGATTCTCCAAGTTAATGGATATAGCGGGTGGGGATGGTTTAAGACCAATTCATATGAGATGATTCACCCTCTAGCAAAGGGAAGAACACCTCTTACACGACCCAAAACAAGCAGCTCTCAAGGAAAATGAAAATCAACAAGAAAACACCAAAAACATGCATGAAAACATGGAGCCAAAAGCAGAAGACTAGGAGATGAACTCAAGCATATGCAAAAATACTTTCTTCATTAAGCTAAGAGGAATGCCCTCTTTTGGCAGATTACAAAGTGTTTTCTCACAAGAGCTCGCACCTAAACATAGGGTAGACACCCCTCTCTCTTCCTCCCCACACAACACAAGTGGAAGGCTCTCAAAACTCTCCAAAGACTCTAAATAGCTAGCTCATCCTTTCCACACAGTCCAACCCCTCTATTTATAGGCCTAGGCACTTACAATACACTCCCACCTACCACCGAGGGTAGTTTTGTCTGAATTTTTCTCCGTCCATCGCAAGGTCGTGGCGCCTTCATGACTTAGCATCGCCTCCATCTCCGTACTCCGTAGTTCCCTCCTGATTGGCGTGATGCATATGTTCCTTCTTTGTGGCCTTCTCCATGTACTCACATAGCATCGATCTATGTAGCAAACGGTTATCTTCCATTGCCTTCGAAGCAGCTGCGTAGCGATCAATAAAATATCTACAAGTCCCATGCATAATACCTTCAATAATTCCAATAAGTGGGAGGGACCTCATACCCCGCATGACCCACTTGTAGATCTTAGCAAGATTAGTTGTCATTATCATATACCTTGCCCCTCCAATGTCGTACATCAATGTTCATTTCTCTCTTAGCTCATTTTGTATCCACTGCGAGAAGTTCCTAACAGCTGACCTTGACCTCCTTACTATCTGGGGAGTATCTGTTGGGAGTGGTCCAAGAGCAATCGGATTATCTCCTATGGCTCTAGCTCAGTTGTTTGCTTCATGGTTAGTTCGTCTAGTCTTGCCCATAGGGCGTTGAACTCTCTCTGCTGGCTTTTGCTGCACAATTTCTTGACAAGATTCATCAAGTCCTTGTTTTTGAATTATTTGTAAAAGTTTGCACCCATATGCCTCATACACCACCTGCTCTTCAAGTCGGGTCACTTTGCTATAACACACCATCGAACACTGCCATATTGCATATCCAACAAATTCTGCAACAACCCTGTATGTCTATCATGAATCAAACAAACATCACACTGGTCCAGAACAATAGCATGCTTCACCCGCCAAAGGAACCAATATCAGCTGTCCCCGTTCTCACTCTCCACGAACGCAAACCCCAATGGTAGGACTTAGTTGTTCCCGTCTACCCCAATTGCAGACAATATTTGTCCTTTATACTTCTCGGTGAGGAACGTCCCGTCCAAGAAAATGATGGGTCGACAATGCCTAAATGCTTTGATGGTTGCCGCAAATGCAAAGAAAGCATGCTGCAATACTCACTTCCCGCTATACTTTACATCAATCGATGGGTAATGCTTGATGTTATAGTAACTTTCAGGGTTTCTCGCACATATTGTGGCTAGTTGATATGGTAGGTTGTCATATGAATCTTCTTATGTCTCAAACCTCATCTCAATAGCTTTCTGTTTCGTCCTCCATGCCTTGGCATAGTTTATTGTGTACTGGAACCTTTCCTCAATAGCATGGATTATTGATCGTGGCTCATACTTTAGGTTGTTCACAATCTTCCATACATAACATTAGCAACAAAAGCAGATAACAAGTTTCTGTGGAAAAACTCTATTTCCTCAATGTGACAATTATGCTCCCTAACTATTGAGCACTCCCAGTAGTCAACCCACTTCCTCCTGAATACGTGTACCCACCACGGATAATCAGGTACCAAACACTTGACGTTGTACTCCCTTTTTCTCAACTTCACAACCTTGAACTGCCTCTAAAGAGACAGCGAACAGAATTTCACTTCATCAATAATAGCCTCCTTACTATGGTACATAGCACCCTGGGACACCTTGTTCTCATGATATTCCCACGGTGTCCGATGATCCTCACTGACCACTAGCTTTGAAAATTCCTGATTCCTCCACTCTGCAGAAACAGGAGCATTTCCCTCCTTATCGGATGAATCCTCATCGGCAATCGCTTCCTCCAGCTCTTTATCCTCCATCCATCTCTTCAATTATGCTAGGGATGTGCTTCCCCCTCATCGTCTATATCCCTCAGTTGTATCTCATGTACATCCCTAACATCTTACTCGTCCCCCACATTTACTGGGTCTACTTCATCCACCATTTACTGACTTGTTCCTGCTACTTCTTCCGCGAAGTTTATCTCTATTGGATCCTTCTGGTATGCCTTAGCTAGCAGCATAAGAGAGAGACTATGTTCACATGATATATCTACATACTGCCTCCAAGTAGATATCACATTAATCGGGACAAGCTCCCCAAAGTACCCCTGAGTAGCACGGCTTAGCACAGCTCTTAGCTTAAACTCATGTTACTGGGGATCTAGTTGAAAATGACGCATCAACCACTTGCACATACCCACTATGGTCCTCTCATTGGCTCTACTAAGTCCCTTGATGACATGCTGAAATTCAGAGAGATCTACACTGCTAGGACCATAACTAATTTGATCTTCACTATAATATATCTGAAAATATAATTTATCGGATATCCCTAGAAATATCCGAAAATATATTCAATGTTAATACCAGAAAACTATATTTCTAATTATCGAAACTCTAACAAAATTACCGGCACCGATGATCACCTAACAATACGTTTATTTAATATAGCTCCTAAGCAAACTAACCAAATTAAACTAATTAACCATCCATCTATTTAATAAAGTTTCTAATTAGCTATAATTATTACTTACATCATTATTATGTAAAATCTAGATAATCGAAACTACCATACTCTAAATTCTACTATATATCTGATGGCTATCCTACTATGTCAAAATTGATATTTACAATATACTATAAAATACAACATATCCTACCTTTCTAAATTCTAGATCGGATATAATATAACTATTGTTATGCCGCTAAACCCTAGATCTAATGGTACTTTAATTACTAATAAAAACATAAGTCAAAAAAATTACCGGAAAGCGATATCAAAAATCCGCATGATAAAAAACAGTAGAGCTTCACCGCGGTGCCTCCCTGTCCTCTCCTCTCCTCTTCTCTCCCCCCTCTCCTCTCCTCTTACTTTCTTTTTTTTCCCAGATTATAATGGGTATTTTGGCTGATTTTCGGTCATTTATAGTGGTGGAGGGGGCTGGGGTAGCCGCTAACCGACCGTAAGAGAGCAGTAAGGGGGCTAACCACCCTCTCAGAGGGCAGTAAGGGTAGCGGGCGTGGGAGGTCCCTACCCGTCCTCTGAGAGGGCGGTAAGGGCGACGGGCGCGGGGTAGGTCCTACCCGCCCTCTGAGAAGACGGTAAGGGGTGGTGGTGCCACCATGGCATCTTTACCGCCCTCTGAAAGGCCTGTAACCCTTTCAGGGATGGTAGACGTCTATTTCTGCAAATCTTATCATCAAAAGTCTATTTATTTAAATATATAATATAATATATATATATATATATATATATATATATATATATATATATATATATATATATATATATATATATATATATATATAAAGTCCTCGCTCAACACATTGGCCTCTCCCCTCACTGAAAAACAATCTTCTGAGCTACTGCATGTCTGCATATAAACCTTTCAAGTTGCCCTCTTGCTGGCAAATCCATGGCATTCGTTCATATTCCAAAACTTGACGATAGTTTTAGCACACCCAATCATGATTCCATCAAAAGGGAAAAGGTTTGAGCGCACAAAGATCAGAAAGGGAAAGCAGCAAGCAACAAAGGCTCACAGCCTGCGAGCGGTTACATCGTAAAGGGAAGATGACACGGAAAGCGTGTATGTGCGCTAGTATGTTGTGCCTGATTTAGCTCAAGATTTCGAAAAGAGAAGAGATGACAATGAAAACAGTGCGTTTTGCTACATAAAATTGAGGACAACTTGCAAAGTGACTTGAGGGCGATTATGATTGGCTAGGAGGTTATAAATTTATCTTGCTTATGTATTGATAATTTGTATTATCGTTCAATCTTAACTTTTGACTAAACGATCTTAGAATTTAGGTAGCTTTCATCTTTCTGCAAAGAGAAAATTGAAAGTGGTAATTACATTTAGTACTTCTAAGGCACATTAAATAGAGAATACATGAGGTTTTTAAATGTACCAACTGCTGATCCAACATATTTGATAACTTCACCCATAAAAATATATATATAGATTAACTGCTTCCGCATCGCAATTGGATGTTTCCTGCAAAGACAACTGGTGCAAGAAGATACAGTACTTGATATGTGCATCTACATTTTATCAAGGGAAAATCAGCTACATGACACATTAGAAGTGTGGCTTTTGTCATATGATATGATTTTTTTTCATGTATGCTACTAGGCACTCCAAAACTGCGGATATTTGCGAGAAAACACCACAACCATTAAAATACTATATCTTGTGATTTAGGTGAGAGATATTTTTGTAAATGACGCAAAATGCCCCGGGCTCACGGCTTCACACCCGTTTCTCGATTTGGTTGGACCAAACCGAGTTGGGTTGGCCTCTATCGTGATTTGGTGGTTGGAGCCCTGCTGTCCCTGTGGTTGCGCCACCCTGTTTTTTCTATGACCGTGCCTCCCTGTTGTTCCGCTCCGACGAGCCGTGTTGCGCATCTCGCTGCTTCATGCTGCTGGCCACAGTACAGAGGGACGCACTTAGAGACGACAGATATGTCTCTGGCCTATTGCCCGCCTTTGTCGTCCACCTCTCCTCCATCGTCCCCCGACATCACACACGCGTTCTGGCCACCGTGGTGCTTCTCCGCCACTACCGTCACACCACCGAGTTCGCCTCGGTCTCAGCTCCAAAACACCCCAAGAACTACCCTGAACCATGTTGTAGGCGAGGAGATTGTCTTTGTCTTCCTCCCCTACGGCGAACGATTGTCGCAACCAATTTCACGACACCCGGTGAGCCATTCATCGAATCCCTCCTCTTTCTCCATGTCTAGAACACTCCCCACCTCATGCATGCACTCACTTGGTAATTGTTGGCTAGATCAGGCCCTCCACAGTGAACCCGAAGGATTTCGCCGCCGCTAAGCCGCTCCTACGTTGCCGGCCTCCCTCAAATCTCCTCCGCCCCAGCCAGCTTCATGGTGAGCCTCAGCATGGCCCGTAAATGCTCTCACGTCACTCGGGCTTATTGATCTGTAGCCGAAGCTCGGCATACAGTCACACCCATGCCCCACCGACGAGCCTCCAGCTACCATCTCTAGCATCGCCAAGAGCCACTCGTGTCATTCCCGTCGAAAGGAGACCGAGCCGTGCCGTCGTTCATCGTCGGCGAGCAGAGCTGCAACAGTCGTTGCTCTACCTTCGAGCGGCTGGCGAGGGTAGAAAGGATCTGACTAGTAGGGCCTGAGGGCATTTCTAACATTTCACTCTACTTCTCTCTCCTATTCAGCCGGACACGATTATTTTAATGCACGTGATGTCCTTCAGCAAATATCCGCAGTTTTGGAGTGATCAGTAGCATACATGAAAAAAAAACCGTATCCTATAGCAAAAACCACACTTCTAGTGTGTCCTGTAGCAAAATTTCCCTTTTATCAAACACACGATGTGTGCTAAAAATTGGTGGATTGGACATTTGCGAGTTGTAACTGGGTTCATTGAGGGCCACAAAAACATATCAGCGGCGCAAGAGCTCATTGGGTAGGCGCACCTTATGCTTCATCGATCACAGCAGTTGCTCGCCATCCTTGATCTCTCTGGCATTTCACAGCAAATGTTCACGTTGGGTACATCCTTGACCACACCTTATGACCGGCAGGAGAACGAAAGAATTACGGCGGCTGTGATGGGCTCCTAGGCGACGGCGATGGCCAACTACTGGTGTATGTGGGTAAGGCTCGCAACGCATCTTCAGATAGATCCATCAGCGGGCGAGGAGGATGAACGGGCGGTAGCAGCATCCGGGAAGGGGGCATGCAATAGTGGGACTGGGAGAGTGCTAGTAGACGTCGAGCAGGCTTGTCAACGCGGTGGAAGACTGAGGTGGAGGAGGAAGAGGGACCCTTCGATGGCGACCCGACGACGACCGAAGGGTCCCAGAGCCAGCGCAGGTCATCCGCGAGCTCCTCAGCGACCTCGCCGACCCGTTTGACGACCTTGGCTATCGTCCACGTCACCCACTCCATGGCAGTCTTGGCGCTCTGTGCGACGGGGAGGGGGAGGGGGCTCTGACATATGAAGAATGGGCAGTGAACTGAGGCGGAGGAAGCGGGCAATGCAACAGAAGGCAGGCATTGCAGACGAAACAATGTAGCCAAGGTCACAGGAGCAGGGCCACATGTCAGTGCATGGAGGGAACACAAGTAGACAGATTAAGGAACCAGGTGGAGACGAGATTCAGTCAAGCTTTTAAAACTTTGATTAACAATAGTTTTTAAAATATTTAATTTGGTAGTGTGAAAACCATATGTTTTTTAAAAATATTTTTATCAAACCACAAATTTATTGGATTTTATAAACATATCTAATAGAAAACAATGGTTAAAGATATGCATTAGAGACCGTATTTTGTCTAAAATATCAAGTATTTATGATCAGAAGGAGTAAGTAGAGAAGAGATCACGTTACATGGATACACTTGCATCATGTTAGCTTTGACCCAATAGCACCTTCATAAAATCATATAGGCGGTTTCTTTATGGGGGCAGTCGGCACATAACGCCTGTGGTTTTTTCTTACATAGTAGTCACACACGCATTAGATGAACATCCTGCGACTGAGCGCTTTTTGCACTCCATGTAAGTCTAATGGCTGCAAAAACCAACTTGAAAGAAAATTGGGGAAGTCCAGTGCATGGCTCCAATTTTGGGATTGTCAAAAAAGCTCAAACAAAGCCGTTCCCAGTTGGCTGGAAATGTTGATTTTGAATGTTGAATTTTAATTTGGGAAGTTCCTGGCTGGTTACCTCCCGGAATGACCGGTTGCTGTTGGTTTTGCATAGAGCTATGTAGGTCAGCAGCTGAATGGGGCTTCAGGTACAAAGCAAGGTAGGCACCGGGGCTGACACCATTCTCCAACAACCTGGCCCAAACGCAGTGTAAGCAGAGTAGACGTTATTCAGCATGGAACCCCCTCAATCTGCGATTTGTTTTATTTTTTTTTCTTTAATAATTTCAAAAATACACGTCGGTTTCAAAAAAAAACCGTATCTAACCTCGCCCGTTGAACAGGCAAGATGTTGTGGGCCCAGACATCTACGGCTTTTATACGGTTTAATTAATCGGAGAGAGGTAGATCTCGTCCGTTCACTGGGCGAGATGAAGTTCTCGCCTGCTGAACGGGCGAGACCTTGATCTCGCCCAGTGAACAGGCGACATCTTGTACTCGTCCACTGAATAAGCGATATGTGCATATATATAGGAAATTTTATTTGTAATCTCTATATATGTGCATATAAATTTGTTTAGACGAAAATTTAAAAAATAGTGCATATTTAGCATAGAACCCGGCACGGAGGTAACATACGCTGACAAACATTTTTATGGGATATGAAGTTTATCGCGATAACAAATATTGGCATGTACGGTACACCTAAAGATTAACCTAATAGCGTGTCGTTACTATACCTAATATGCCTTAGGGAATGAAAATAGGCTGGTTACAGTAGATGCTCTCTACTGAGTGCACGTAGGATATTTTTCTTTTCTAAGGGTATCGAGGCCCTACTCCTTAGCCCGACGAGCTCTCTCCCGCTTCCGTTCCCTCTCTGCTTCGCGTGCTTCAACCTTGGCGCGCTCTGCCGCTGCTTGTCTCATGCGCTCCTCCTCCTGATGTTTTAGCCAGAGTTCCTCTTGCTGTTGCTCGTACTCCCGACATTCGTACGCTTCCCTCCTCCAGCGCATGCTCATGTCGACCCACCGCTTCTGGTGCTCATCTTGCTCCATGTCTAGCCATTCCATGAAGTTACAGATAGGTGGAGGCGACTTGACAAACAAAAGAAGATGAGAGATTAGTAAGACATTGCATGAAATCAAATGGAAAGTGCCACATGACTGATCTATACCGCTCTACCGGTGGGTACTCATACGGTCCATGTCGAGGCTTGTCGTACTGGCATACGTGCCTTGTGCGCTTCTATCGCCAACTTGATCTCGCGCTCCTTCTGCTCAGGATCTTCATTTCCCTTTCGCTCTGCTTCGTCACGCTTGAATATATCATGACGGTCACGCCATAACTCATAAGGGCCCATATTGCCCTTACCCTTGTTGGACCCAGACCCAGACCCTGACCCTGACCCGGTAGCCATGGAAGGGAGTGTGTTGGAGTGTGTTGGAGATGAAGTAGCCATGGATGGGTTCGCCTGATATGGTTCAATGCTCAGTGTTTGCTGCGTCATTGTCAGCGTGCGATCAAATCGATCAGAAAAGGTGGCAATGTGCGGTCACATCTCTCAGAAAAGGTGGCAGCGTGCGGTCAAATTGGTCAGAAAAGGTGGCAGCGTGCGGTCACATCTCTCAGAAAAGGTGGCAGCGCACGATCATTTCATGGTTAAAGCTGGGTGGTCATTTCGTGTCTCAAGCCTGATTCACGACAGATGTGTTGTCATTTCATAGTTAAAGCTATGTCGTGCGGTCAATTCATGTCTAAAGCTATATTCACGACAGAGATACTGTGATGGGGTCCTCTTATGACTAATGTTTGTCCATTAAGGTTGATAATTTATTGTAGTGGGTACATAAGTAACATCTAGCACTTTGATCTTAATCCAAAGTCGTAGCCTGTTTTAAGCAAGCAATCCTTGTGTGTTGAACCGTTTGTACAATCGCATGGTTGTTGCTAGAGTTGCAATTAATGTTAGTCCCCGAGGTGCTTGTCATACAACCTCAGTCTATGTCAGTGCCCAAGGTGCTCGTGCTACAACATGAGTCTAAGGGATTCTTTTCGCGCATATGTCGAAATCGTGCACCGACAGAGAGAGAAAGAGTCTTGGTACTACAGAAGAAGGGATAAGGTCGTGGTGGAGACTGTGCAAGCATTGGATGCCTTCCTGCAGCGAGCGGTCACTTCGGTCTGAAAAGGTGAAAGTGAGTGGTGACGTCCCTGTGAGGGGTTGTCAATTCATGCTTAAAGCGAACGATCTATTGTGGTGTCAGGGTGGGTCCCAGGGATTAATGTCGCGCATCGAGGGGTCGGTGGACGCTGAGTAGTTGGCAGCGTACGGTCACATCGCTTGTGCAAGGTGCCAGTGTTCTAGCGGTAGGTAGAGCTGTTGATGTCGTATTTGCCGTGTACTAATTTTTCATTTCATAAGGCATGTTAGGTCACTGTTATGAAATGGTATGACAATAACACAAATATAGTAGTATGAACAAAGACAATTACATAACACCATGAAAGTAGCAAAGACATAACAGCCTACAGGTTACGTCCCCTCTTAGGGACGAGGCCCCTGGTCGCATCCGTCCTTGGGACCCTGCGCCTCTGCGCTCTCACCTGGTTAGCTGAGTACATGAGCGGTTCGCGTGGAACGATTGTGTGCGCAGGCCGTCATGGGGGCGATGGAGTGACGTACTCATCCTAAGAGGGCTGTGTCCCCGAAAGTGGCGCGTCAGGTAGCTGCGACGCACCGAGCTCGTCGCTCTCTCCGAAGATGAACTGGTACCCAGGGAGTGTACTAACGTCCCTGTTAAGCAGCTTCATGTAGCTACCCTGCACCTCTACTTTCTGTAGATCGTCGATCTCTGCACAAGGAACAACGAAGAAAGCATGTTAGCACCGGTAAACCGTGACATATGTAGCAATATGGTATGAATGAAACGACTGTCGTACCTGCGCCGGGGATGCGAGAGCTCGAAGGACCCACGTACACGGAGGAAGGGTGCGGCGCACCGCTGGTGTCGTAGAAGTGGTCACCGGCACCGGTGAAGGGTGGCCTAGAAGCTGTGACACCGTAGCGGGTGTCAGCGGCGCCAGAGAATGAGAACTGAGACGGGTCGGCGCCAAGCGTCGGAGGTACCGGTGCGTGCGGCGGCGTGGTGAAGGTGCCGGACGGTTGTGGCGGCATCTGAGCCAACACTCGTGGTCCCGTAGAAACGTCTGAGGATAAACTGCAGCTCATGGATCTAAAGGCCTTGGCCACGCTCCTGATAATCTGGCCAGACGCCATGCTCATCTCGGCCAAGGGGACCTCGCCGCCACTGTCGAGCCGCAGCTTGGCCGCACGTGCCTCCACATCAATCTGGTGTAGTATGTCCCTCTGCAAAGAAAAGTTTCATTTCGTCTCACATTTTTTGAACTACGAATTGAAGTAAATGAGGACTCACGTACGGTTATTCGTACCTCAAGCGAACGCGCCTGGTCCCTGTGCGTAGGATACGTGTCGCGCACGTCAGGCACGTGGCATGGAAACTCGGCCAGTGTGTACATCACCTGGATCCGCATCCGACACATGAACCACGAGAGGTACTCTGCGTACGTCTCCTCCGAGTGTGGTCGCTCCTCGTCCACGATGTGCTCGACAGCTGTGTCCCATTCTTCAACCCACCTCTGCACACACGACGCAAATGCGCTCATGGAATGAGCCCCCCTCCGCGTCAACCTGCAGAAACATAAGTCCGTGAATACAAGGTGTACACGTGGGTCATTGGAAAATGTAACTACAATGTTACGCACCTGTGTATGTTGATAGGCACCGACCTACTGAACGGTAGCAGGCACTCCTGGAACTTCCCAAACTACCGCATCACGCAATGCGGTGAGTACTCCTCGACATAGATGTCGAAGACGAGGGCGCGAGTCATGAGCCAGTACTGCCGGTCACGTACGCAGAGCACCGAAAGGCCAAGCGGAGTGCGTCGAAGAACCTCGGCTCCGTGTACGGCCACCAGCGCACACAGTCCACCGTCAGCTCATCGAACTGGCGAACGGAGTCTGGGTATGCGCAGTGTGTTTGCACGCTAGACCAACTCGGCTGTGCAACCAAACAAAATTAGAGAATTAATTGAAGCAATCAACATAAACGTACACAAATAGCATAGCACTTACCCTACGTCTGCATCACAAGGATCCCATGGTCGGGCCGTCAACCCCGTCCGCAGGAAACTGATACGCGCTAAGGTCGACAACGGGCCTGCCGATGGCAATGCACTCATACGACCACATCTGAAGCAGTAGAGGACACCCGGTGAGGATCGCGTTGTCGTCGGTCTTCGTGCACCCGTCGCACAGGCCGCGGTACGTCGCGGCTAGCACAGCTGAAGCCCAGCTGTACTGCGGAACCTCCGCCAGGTTGGCGTCCGCAACCTCTCTGGCGCAAGGGATATGCTCCTAGAGACCCTATTGCCGTGGGTCTCGATGAACATGACCCACCCGAACAAACACAGGAGGTACGCCTCCAGGTGCCGGGAGATGTCCTCGTCGCCTGCCAGTGGGTCGATGGTGTCGGTCTGTCAAACAAGGAAGAAATACACATATTAGCATGCCTTAATAACGTAAAGGAGATGACAAACCATTAAAAAACGTACGTACCTCAAACTGAACGAGAAAGGCCTTCGTCGGACCGTGCTTCTCTATCGCTGGAAATGGCCTGAACGGGGCTACGCCGTCTCTCCGTTCAACGATGGAGAAGTGGCCCAGCATCTCGTCACGCCAGCCCACGCTCACATCCCTAGCCCCAACAGCGGCACCCGCGTAAGGCAGGCCCATCAGGAGCGAGACGTCCTCGAGCGTGGGCACCATCTCGCCGCACGGTAGGTGGAACGTGTGCGTCTCCAGACGCCACCTATCAACAAGGGCCGTCAGGAGGGCCCTGTCGTAGCTGAACCACGTTGCCGCCTCCGAGGGCCACGCCAACGCATCCACCTCCACAAGGCGACACAGCGGAAGTAGATCAGCAGCATGCAACCTGCAAACATACTATAGTTAGCGACCAATATCGTGTCTAAATCCGTATGGAAGCATAAATTACAAAATTAACAAACCGCGGTATCCAACGCTCGTCAATCCTCATGAGCTCATCCGGCAAACGAGGTCGAAGTACCAGGAGGTCCTCACCCTGCACCACGATACGGTACGAACGGTGCCTGACGTCGATCTGGGGGTCGAGCAGCTCTAGCTGTGCCATACCTACATGGTCAAAAGTTATTTACATTTTTATATGAATAACAAAAAAGAGATGGAAATAAACTGTTTTAAAGTAGTCTAGACTGGTATTTATTTGTGCGAACTGAACAAGTAAGCGTCCAACATATAATATGATATAATAGATTGTTCAAATCATACACAAATATGTGAACAATTATCACAAAAATAAAGGTTACAACCTTGCACATAGTGACAGTCATAGTACTACCACAGCAAAGTATAATGGTGTGCACATGAATATCCTTCACACCACAAATTACAACATGAATCGATCTCAATGAGCTAAGGATGTCGACGATCGATGACCACGAGGACGTCTCCCATCTGCACCTGACCCAGAAGGACCTGCTTCTGCGGGGTTCATATTTGGGACACCAATGGTGCATTTCTTGTAAGTGTGTCTTGTTCCGTTGCACTTGCTACACCATTTCACGCGACGTCCAGTTTCTGCTTCATCCATGTCATTACGAAGCCTCGTAGTCCTGTGCCGCCCCTTCTTCTGCTTCATCTTATCAGGATCAGGTATGAACACATCATCGGGCGTAGGTTCCTTCGTGAAATATCCATAAATCCCGAAACCATAGACCTCATGGTTCCAGGTGTCGAATAGAGCTTCCTTCTTGAAGTAGTCGAAGACATACCTCTGAGTCCTATGCCCCGTCACAGCACATACGGCAATCACATGGGAGCATGGCTTGTGCAATAGCATTAGCTTGTAGTAGGTGCAAACGCACCTTTCATCAAAGATGGTGCACTCATGGATAACTCACTCATGCTTGCCCCCTCTTCTTCCTTTGTCCCTGCATAGAATTTCATATTTGTGCTGTGCTGTTCCCATGAGCTTCACCATGTGCATCTTTGCTTTCTCCGCCTTGTCTTCCATGTACTTAGACATCTTCATCCCATAAATTAGACGAGCATCATTTAGTGTCGTGTGCGCTACTGCATAGCGGTCCCTAAAATACTTGCATGTCCCTTGCAGTATGAACTCTACAATCCCCACCAGCGGTAAACCCCTCACACTTTTCATGACCCAGTTGTAAACATCTACTAAATTTGTAGTCATAATACCGTACCTAGCCCTATTTGTGTCATAGAGAAGAGCCCACTTCTCCTTGCGCTCATTCTCAATCCACTCACTAAATGACCTAGTGGATGACCCGCTCCTCCGCATGATGCCAGCTTCAGTGTCATTTACCAGGGTCTCAAGAGGTACTGGTTCGTCCTTCGGTCCACTCACCGGCCTCCCTGCACGCTCCTGTGTTTGCTTCTTCGTCAGCTCATCCAGTGTCTTCCAAAGAGTATCAAACTTTCGCTGCTGATTCTGACTGCACAGCCTCTTGAACATATTCATGAGGTTCTTGTTCTTGAATTGGCGGAAGAAGTTTGCACCTAAATGCCTCATACACCACCTACTCTGGACATCTGGCCACACAGGTCCGATTAAGCCATCGTCGTATCCATTTTACAGATCCATAATTGCCGCGAGCAGCCCAGCATGCCAGTCATGTATAAGGCACACGTTTGGCCGAGCACCAATAATTATCATCCTCACACAGTACAGGAACTAGTACCAACTGTTGGTGTTCTCACTCTCCACAAATGCAAAGATCAAAGACAGAACTTGATTATTCCCATCAACCCCAATAGCAGTTAGGATCTGTCCCATGAACTTGCCAATAAGGAAAGTGCCATCGATGCACAGAATAGGCCGACAATGCTTGAAATCTTTGATACATGCCCCTAATGCGAAGAAACATCGATTTAGGACGTACTTGCCAGGTTTGAACAGCAATGAGTACTTATCAATGTCGTAATACGTCCTTAGGTTCCTTCAAGAAATGGTCTGCAGCAAATGTGGCAGATTGTCATATGACGCTTCGTAGGTCCCGAACCTCATCTTAATTGCCTTCCTCTTCACCCTCCATGCCTTGTTGTAGCTGATAGTATACTTGTAATCCTCCTCGATTTGCCTGATTATTGACCCGAGTTCGTAGTTCAAGTTGTTCACAATCTGGGCATACATCACATTGGTGATAAAGGTTGAGGTGATATTCCTGTGGCTGGGCTCAAATTCGTCCATCATGCAAGTGTGTTCGACAACAATCGACACCTCCCAATAGTCAACCCACTTTCCCTTGAAGCCGTGCATCCTCCACCAGCAACCCTCATTGGCGCACTTCACATCATATTCCTTCTTGCTTGACTTCACTACATAAAACTGCCGTCGTAGTGATGTCGACCATTGAATCATAGCATCCTTCATGGCTTGACTGGTAGGATACCTAGCACCTTGGGTCGCCTCATTTTGCGTATACTCCCAGACCACTTGATTCCCCTCATTCACCATAAGGTTGTTGAAGTTTGGATTGCTCCAGTCTGCGAAAACCGGAGCATCGTCCTCATCATCCGAGATGTCATAGTCAGGAGACTCATCAGCCTGAAGATCATCCCGCTGCATCTGTTTAATTAGAGAAGAAATTCGCTCCCCCTCATCTGCCTCACCGGTCGGTTCAGTCGGATAATCTGATAAACGTGCACCATCCGGATCAACATCCTCCTCATTGTCTTCCTCATCACCCTCCTCCTCCGCATACTCCACACCCTGCATCTCCGCAACTGTCTCCTTATTCTTCCATTGCACAAGAAACATCGGTGGCCAACTTCTGTGCCCAACATTCTGCAGATATCTCTTCCACACATGATCTTCCCAGAGCGAGAACACCTCCCAGTACACACCTTCTCTGATACGGTTGCCCACAATATTAATGGTCATCTCTTGAACATCGGGGTCTATTTTGAAACCCCGCATCAACTACGCATACAAGTGTCCGACACTTTTGTGCATAGGTCTTGAGATACCCACGGATAGTACTACCCCTTCCAGACCATATAATATTTCACTGTCCCCATAAAAAAAATCCTAAACTACCATATATCCGACATACCTGATAACTATCGACAAAAACTCTAACATTATTGCAACCAAACAAAAATAAGTACGTAAAACTACATCTACAATGAAAAATTCAGTTATGACTACACTATATCTAAAACTTACATCTAATACCTAACATATGTCTAAATACTACATCTAATTTCTAAGATATGCATTTAAACAGTATCTAATTACTAAACTATATCTAACCCTAATTCAAAAACTAGATCTACATTCTAACATAAATCTAGTGACTATCCTACTAAGTTTGTAAAAAAATTCTAGATCTTGTATCATATCTATGTCAACATCTAACACTACTAGCTATCCTACTAGGTTTATAAAATAATCTGAGAAAAAAATATATCTCTTCTCTCCGGCAGGGCTTCGCCGCAATTTTCCCCTCTCCCCTCCCCTCTCCTCTCTTCTCTTCTCCTCTCCTCTTCTCTTGGCTCGGGTGTGGGACGAAACGAGGCTGACGTCGGCAAGGCCGGCGCGGCCGGGCTAAATAGCCAGAACATCTCGCCCACTCAACGGGCGATACCTTTTGGGTGGGACCACACAGCACCACACCCACGAAGGTCTCGCCCGTTCAGCGGGCGAGAACTTCATCTCGCCTAGTGAACGGGCGAGATCTATCTCTCTCCGATTAATTAAATCGCATAAAAATCGTAGACGCATGGACTCACAAGCAGGGTTAAAAAACCGTCGGTAACCGCCCAAAAATCGCGGTTACCGACCTTCCCGGTCCGGTCCGGTTTCAGAAACCGAACGGTAACCGAAATTTGAATTAAAAAAATCGAAAAAATAAAAAAATTCAAAACAAATTCAAAACAAATCTTTAAAAAAAACTAGACACAATTGTAGGACCTTCTGTGAAAAAGTTTTTCAAAAATAATGTCGTTTGCATCATATTCTATAGGGAGAAAGTTTGAAAAAAATGAAAAAAAATTTGAAGCGTGCGGCTCAATTATTAACTCACGTTAAGGAAAAGTGTAACATGCAAACACATATTTTTCTTGTATAAAATGTATTTTAAGAGAATCTTTAAAATTGATTTCACTTTATTTAGAGTTTTATTAAATTCTCTATGATTTTTACAAAGTTCACAAGCATAAAGTGAATATGTTAAGAAACAGCACTGTAATTAACTTTTTCATGTCTACTATTATTTTTTCTACGTAAATCATAATATAAATAAGCTAATGAAAGTAGTTTCACTAATTTTTGAGGTGTGATGGGTCAGTTATGAATTAATCTAGTCGCAACATATTTACACAATCATGCATGTTACAATAACTAATTCATGAGTTAATATATTTTTAAAAGATATAGGATCATGTAAAAAGACTAACAAAATTAGTTTCATGATTTTTGGATTAGCAAAGAGTAAACTATGCATTTAACTTGGTTTAACAAATAAAATTTCTCACAGAAAATTTTGAACTTTTTTATGAGTATAAATACTTTTATCATGTAGATCATGTTACAAGAAAGCCAACAAAATTTGTTTCACTTGATTTGAAGCTCAGATGAATTAGTTATTGATTTTACAAGATTGAACCCTTTTTTAGGTTTTTTGTTGAACTGCGCTGAAATTCGATAAAACCGCTCGATAAATCGAAAAAACCGAGCGGTTACCGACCCAAACCGCTCGGTAACCGACCAAATCAAAAATGCGAGAAAATCGCTCGATAACCGACCCAAACCGCTCGGTAACCGACCAAAACCGAGCGGTTACCGAGAGGGCAAAAACACGATTTTTTCGCAAAAATTCAAAATTTGCCGATGAATTTTCTCCGAATTTTTTTGAATTTTTGACCGGTAATCGCGGTTTTTCGGTAACCGACCTCCGGTCGGTAACATGAATCCTGCTCACAAGGTCTCGCTTGTTGAACGGGCGACAGTAAGTTAGATTGAAACCAACGTGTATTTTGAAATTATTAAAGAAAAAATATATAAAAAAATCTCAATCTGCTGGTAGACGATGAGAATTGTAGACTACAAGCCCTTGCAAAAAGCAGAGGCTGTTACCGGAGTTGAGGTTTGGTCGTGCTGCCACGAAAGCTTTGGGCCATGGGCTCGATCCTGTTGGCAAGATGGCCCATGCTGTAGCCCAATGGGTGAGGACCGTGACACCTCAGGGCTTGTTTCGATAAAACTAATCCCTCCCAATCCATATCGATTGAAGTGGAAAATGAAGTAATTTCCCAGTCAATCCCTCCCAAAACGTATGGATTGGAGGGGATTCTCCTCTACCCAAACAAGCCCTCGTCTAGATTGTGACCACACATTGCTGAAAACTCAGTGATCTGGACAACACTGCTTCTGTCAGTAAGTCTATGCATGTTTTGGGGACACACAGGAGCAGCCGGAAAACCAGTGCAGTCTCTGAACCTTTCTGTGCACCTGTTTGTTTTGACTAGTGCTTGATACATATAATGGAGCAGGCTACCTGGTGACAGTGGCTGAAAGTCTCCCAACAAATTGGTCAGCTGAAAGGAACATATCATGCCAGGATTTTCTCCCTGAACAATTCAGAGATGGTGATGGTACAAAGGGGGTGTCTCTCTACTTTTTTAAAAAAATAATGGAAAGTCAATTCGGGCCTCTATATCATCTCGATGCACACAGCCCCAACTGGTTGATTGATCAGCTGAAAAGAACCTGGCATGCAGATTTTCTCACTGAAATTGATAGACGGAAGTTAATGGAATCCGAGCAAAAATAGGATAGCCCCTAGAGATGGTAAGAGTCCTTCGATCCGGTAGTACAAAATAGGTTCATGTATGCAAGTGCATGTTGGTCTCATATTCCACTTACTACGTCTGGACGTGGTGGAGCCGCAGATCTGCGAAAGAAACAAAGAAAGTATGATTGTAGGAGGTAAACGGAATTCATCGCAAAAGTAAGTAGTTTGTTGAGATCAGGACAAAATAATTTACCGTAAACAAAAAATAAATTCCCTTGTTGCCGGAGGTTAGATTCAGTTTAGTTAAGACACAGCGTAATAATGTAGTTCATGAGCTTACTCAATTTGTTGTTTGGTCTGCGCATAACGTTGTGTGGCGTCCGCAGACACCTTCTTGTATTCATGAGCTTTTGCTCAATGATTGTAACAACTCTGGTGGTTAATAAATAAATCGCTCTCTTCCATGAAAAAAATTTTACCCTACACGAAAATTTGCCCGTTCAGATGATAGCATGTACGAGTCCTGCACCTTCTCATCAGGCGACGAAGGTTAATGTCTCTAACGATCGTTGCAGGCTTGCTGGAGCAGGTTGAGCTCAGGGCTGTGATTCTGCACGTATACGATCGAATGGCTGTACTGTTCCTGTGCCGTCTCATCACCCTTCTAAGTATGCATGCAGTTGACATCAATGAACACCCAGCACTCCAACGGTTTCATGATCAGAGCTAGCGCCCAATTTGATGTGCGCCGGTTTTTTTATCTGAGCTGTGCGCCGGTTTTTTTATCTGAGCTTGCAATACGGTTATCATCCGAGTTAGTGATTTGGGTCCATGACATTTCACAATTCTATGCCTCCTTTGGAACAAAGGAATCGTGGAGGAAAAATATAGGAGTTGAATCCAAAGGGAAAAAAAATCCTATTTTTGTCATTTGGATTATAAGATTGACGCAAAGGAATTTCATAGGATAGAAAGTTTTCCTTCATATTTTGAAATAATTCTAGCATGATCTCTAACCGAAAGTTTTCCTTCATATTTTGAAATAATTCTAGCATGATCTCTAACCTCATGTTTCTAATTTCTCTAAGGTAGTGTTTGGTTGGAGGATGAGGTGGGATAGGATGATTTCATTCATGTATAATACTTGTTTGGTAGGTGAGATGGAATGAGTACATTTTAGTACTCGGGCCTACTGATGGTGTAACAATCGAAGTAGGATGGTTGCGTTCGGCTTTTTTTTTTTGAACGACTCTGTCCCGAATCTTTAAAGAATATTTCTTGATTCAGAACCATCTCATCCCACTGAATTCTAACCAAACAACTCAAAAACAGAATAGATCCGCTCCATCCCACCTCATCCTAGGAACCAAACACTACCTAAGAGTTTCAATGCATCTCCTCTCTTTCTCTCTCTTTATTCACTCTTGCTAAGGCTACCTCCAGCAAGATCGGCAAAACCGATCCGTATCCCTGTGCTATGGTCTTTGCCGATCCAGCCAATCCGTATCCATCTTCAGCAGCATCCGTTTCGCCTGCTACAGGGAAGCAGGAGTGGAGAGAGAGACCGCATTTTTGCGGGAGAAGGGCGGAGTTTCTATTACTGTGCACAGTAGATGACCGTGGGTCCAAGGAGAGATCGAAAGTAATGGAAGGGAGGAAATAGAATAGCTGCTGGAGATGAAAAAAAATAGGGGATGTTGTAATAGTATTAGAGAATACTGTAATAGTATTATAAAGAATGAATTTTTAGAGTATCTACTGGAGATGGTCTAATGAACATCAACATCTCAAATTCTTGTGTTTTTTTCCTGTGGAGCATTCCAAACACCTATTGTGGATGATTTCTTCGATTTTCATTCCATAGGATTCGAAAAGCTAGAGCATTCCAATCTGCTGTTGATGCGTTCCAAAGAAGCCCCTAGTCTATTGAGTAAGGCGCTTGGTTTTCTATATAGCACAGGGTTTGAATCCTATGGCCGAATCACTCGTCACCATGCCCCGGGTTGAGCCTATTATTATTCATTATATCTAAAAAGGATCCACAGAGTAATCTATCTATACCTATACTAATCACAGACGTTTAGAAAATTCTCACGTTCATCGGATAAAAAAAAAACATTAGCCATCCATCCAACGTGGAGCCACTTCATACGGGATCTTCTTAATCGTGTGCATGATAATCTGATGTATAGAGAGAGTCCAAGTGACAGAAGAAAATGAACTCGGAATGAGTATTTTTGATCTTCGGAAGCTGCCTTCCGTGAGTAAGCTGCAGCACGGAAACCATCAAACCAAGAAGATGCACGTTGGTTGAGAACATCGGTGCTCCTCCTCGATCTTAGCTTTGGTAAACTGTCTGTATCAGAAATGACCAAATGGGCTATTTGGATCGGGTCGGTATGGACCTGACTCGGTACGGTCCGGTTACGGTACGGTCCGGACGGCCTATCTAATGTAACGGGTCGTGCCGTGTCGATCCGCGTGCCTCCCTCTTAGCCCACGGCACGGCTCGTCGGTGACCGTGCCGTGCCGGGTCGGTCCGGATACGATTTCGGCCCGGCAGCACGATCAGCCCGGCAGGCACGGTCGGTCCGATGGGCACGGTGCCACGGGCGATCCGTTGGCACAGTCAGCCCGAAAATATAAAAAAAATAGCCATAAAATAAATATATATATATATAGAAAATAGATAAAAAAATATAAAAAATAGCTACAAAATTAAAAATATATATATATATAATAAAAAATAACCAGGTATATACGTGCCGAGCCGTGTTGGCCTGAGCTGGGCCGTGCCCGTGCCGCGCGCTCAGCCCAGGCACGGCCCGTAGTCGTGCCATGCCGGCTCGACCCGTCTCGACTCGGACCGTGTCGTACCTGAACCGTACCTACAGTACCGTGTCTCAGACCAGCTCAATAAACACGATCTATTTAAGCATCTTTAGTCTGTACGGCCTCGATAGCATGGCATGGTGTCTCAGGGATCAACAAGCCTTGCAAAGGAATAAAGCTTTGATGGTTACTAGCGACCAAGGGCATCACAAGAAGCCAAGGTGGCAGCGTTGTGGCCATAATATACAACAAAACGAGGAAAATAAATCATTTACCGCGTACCTTACCGACAATTCCAGACCCACATAAATCCAGACCGAGAGGGTGCAGCCTGCAAAAAGCATTCCACGCACAGAAACACAAATGTCAAAAAGGGAGCCAAAGGATGACACACAAAGGGAGCCAAAGGATCACACATGATACATGACTTCCTCTTGGTTTATTTTGTCTTATCCTAGAAAATTTGCTTGGCGTACATCAGATTAAATAATTGGTCGATCAGATTCATGCACAAATCATACATGTACCTATCTGAAATAATTTTGCAAATACAATATTACCCACTTGAATAAACCAATTCCAACCATATAGCAACTCAAAGAAAAACACTATGTATATAAACCAATTCCAACCATATAGCACAAGAAATTATGTTTATAAGCGCAACATTACATCAGGATTACACATAGGTTACAGATTAAATGTATGGACATCAAAAGAGGGGCAAAATAAACTTGCTGTGAAGGCAGACCCTTGTGATCTATCTGACCTGCCCAACAGTTGATTAGGGTCACATTGAGCAACTAAACATAGCAACGTTGGTTATCTCAGAAAGGACTGCATCGTGTCACCTAGGGGCCATTCCCAATCTCTATTCTCCACCATCCAACCAACCCACATTTAAAATGGAAATCAAAGCATCAGTTCATTGACTAATTGCGCGTATATAATGCATATTAGTTTGCTCATCGAATCTCTTTCTTATTTTGATACCGAAGGATAATCTTATTAGTTTGTGCAAATGATCTATATAACTATGCTTACTCATTACCACTTTATCTCAAAGAGATTTTTTAGTCAAAAAGGTAAATTCAATAGCTCAAGAGTACGGCCGGGTATGAGCAACTTAGTGTTCTATTCGCGGATTTACACTTGCAATGCAATTTTTTTAAAAGTAAAGTACAATATATAATTGGAACCCACCTTAAGTTGATGCACCTGAATGTCATCAGGAGTGAGGTAGATGACCTAATCCAACCATATTCTAATTGAAATAATTATGAACCTAACCATTTCTTAAAATAGAGATGCTTGACATAATTCAGAAACCACTCACTCAAATAATGAAACAACAAACCCAACTTTTTTCCAACTATATCAAAAGTAGATGTAATGCAAACCTGCAAACCAATTTACCATTGTAGTACTAGAAGGATCTGATTTCAGTACTATCATCATTTCAAAGCATAATCAGTATATAAACCATTAGATGCCAAAATATACTGTACGACAAAAATCGTTGTACAAACAAACCAAACTGGCTCTAAAGAAATAAAAAATGAAACTAAAATCCAGTGATGTCATATGCCTTGTTGTGTAGTAAAACAGTTGGGACGAGGAATTTATCCTCTGAAAAACCATCAACTGGAGTAAGATACTTTCATTGAAAAACCAACCTACTACCATAAAAAAACAACTAAAGTAATATTAATTACTTCCAAGTTTTGCCAAACAGTTACAACCGAAATTAAAAACATACTAGCATTATTTTCTATAAGGCCACAACTAATTAGTGCCTACTTGGGCCATAGGAATACCGCGAAAAATTAATATGAAACGATGCATTTGAACTGGAAAATGCAGCCTTTATCCTTTTCTAAAAAATCCAGGTCACAGTGGGAGTCAGCACTGTGATCAGGACCAAACAAACAGAATTAAGACATGAGGGGGCCGTGCCGAGCCACCGCCCCAGTTGTTTTATCATGACAAGAAAGATGCATCTGGGACACATTAAACATTATCCTTGCCGAGATCGACATGCATGATGTTAACCATCATGGAATGATTAACATTACAGCATCCATCAAATCCTCTGCCCACCTGAGATTAGTACTCTGCATTAACCTTAACTTGCAGACATTCACAATGTCAAACCAACAGTACAACCAACACTAACCATTGCTGCAGCTGCAGCAGCAGCCACCAGTTTCTATCAGCACCAATCAGGCAACCATCACAACAGCAAATGGACACAATCCATGCAATGTACAAGTGATAATCTGTAAATGTTGCAAAGATGCATCTGCAGGCACCTGTAGTTATATCTGTACTAAGTTAAGGAAGAGCTTAGCTTAAACTTGGTAGTACAACAATAAAGGCATTTTGCATCAACCATGATCCTGAGTACAACAATAGGGCATTTTACATCAGTCATCAATCCTGAGTAGTACAACAGTAGGGTGTTTACACCAATCATGAGCCACATGACAGGCCTAAGAAGGATTTGATGCAAGCAAGGCTCCTTCTCCCCTCCTACTGCTTCACAAGAAGCAAAGGATGGGGCCAAGTAGATACTGGTACAAGCATACATAATTCACAATCCTCACAGGGAGGAAGTCACCTTTGGAATGATCAGCAAAAGAGGGAAGGTACAAGGAGAGAATTTTCACCTAGCCAAGTTGGCAATTTGATACAAATTGACCAGGATCCAATCCCTCCGGTTCTTTCACTTGTGGAGAACTCTAATTGGTGGTGGAAATCTCAACACCTACACTAACCAACTCCGAAAGAATGTATCACCAGCAACTATTAGCAAGATATGAGGCTAGTAGATAATTAGTAAGCAGCAGCAACCGGTGAATCACAGCAAAAAATAATGGCACCTTTCTTGATTCATTTGTGTTTGTGTTTACTCTAGACTACCATCTCATCCAGCTGGAGCTGTTCGAGCCAGCCACCGATGACCCCGGCAGTGTCATCATCGTTGCTGATACCCTCATGGCTTGCTGCCTGACCCAAAGTGCCAATGGACGGCTTCTCCAGCGTTGGCTCTTTCACCAGCGTATTGACCCATGAGAGGTCCGGCTCATCGTCGTTCACTCCGCTCCGCAGCTCAAACGACGAGGACCGCTTGAGGCGGCCAAGCTCCTCATCATCGGCACCCCAATCTGGGGTGCCAGAGGGAATTCCCCATTTGGACCAGCTTGAGCCCACTGGTGATCCGACCAGGAGGGAGGCCCCCGAGCCAAGGTCGCGAGAGCTCATGCTTCTCAGCGTCTGCTGCTGCATCTTCTCCCGATGCGCAAGGGCCGCAAGGAGCCGGGAGCTCATCGGAGACACTGGCTCTGGGATAACTGCAGCAGCCATGGCCCGAGGAGATAGCAAGCTTTGCTGCTGCTGGAACTGGTTCAGCATGGCGGCCTTGTGTGTCGGCGAGAAAGTAGCGCCCCCCTGGTCTGCGTACCGCGGCGAGTGAGACGCCGCGGCGCTAGCCATCTCAGCGGAGAACAGATCGTCAAGATTTGACGGCACGAGCGTCTTTCCCCTCGCCGACTGCACGGAGGCTGGCGACCCGACGAGGCCGTCGTAATCCGCCGAGGTGAGCAGCTCGCCCACCGCCACGCTGCGCGCGCTCAGCGACGTGCGCAGCCGGCTGAGGTGCAGGTTCCCCGCGCTCCCGGGCAGGCACAGCGCCGGCACGCTAGGCTGCGGCCACGCGCCCGCTACTCCGCTCCCCCCGCCGGATGGCGACACAGGTGGCGTGAACGACGCCCCCGGCGACGGCAGCCCCATCCCCATCGCCGCTGCCATCTCCATCGCGCCGCGCGACCCCGCCGACACGTACAACGGGCGGAGCTCCTCCGGTGTGTGCGCGAAGAAGCAGACGCGGCGCGCGCACCCGACGCCGTCCTTGCACAGCCGCGTCCGGTACTGTGCCGGGTGGAGCCAACTCTCGAACACCCCGTGCGCGTACTCGCACATGTCCCCCCTCCGGCAGGCAGCGCCCTTCTTGAACTCCGGACACGGCACGCAGCTGTAGTGGTACTTGCGCGGGTCCCTCCGCCGCGCGTTCTCGCCGGGGTGGACGAAGGGGCACTCCGTCCAGTCGTGGGAGTAGGCCCGCGAGCACGCGCGCACCTTGAAGGAGTACATGCGGAAGTCGTCGGAGGCGTAGGCCCCGTTCTTTATATCTGGGAGGGAGGGGTCCGGCGGCCACTCCTTGCGGGCCCCGAGGAGGGAGAGGAGGTGGTTCTTGAGGGGGAGCGAGTTGGGGGGAAGGGCGACGAGGTCGGACGGCCGGCGGTGGAGGTGGTCGAGGAGGGTCGGGTCGGCACCGGCGGCAAGGAGGCGGGATACGGCAGCAGGAGCGGAGGGCGCGCCGCCGCCGGCGGCGAGGTGGAGCGCGGTGGAGAGGGACGATGGGGAGGCGCGGTTGGGGTCGGCGAGGTGGGGCGGCGAGAGAAGGACGTCGAGGCAGGACACGGACCCGTAAGCCGCGGCGACCATGAGCGGTGTCATGGGCTCTGCGCCGCGCGCCGGGGAGTACCACGGCGCGGGCTCGTCGGCGAGGGACGGGTGCGCGGCGAGGAGGTCCCCGAGCGCCGCCACGTCGTCGTCGGCCGCGAGTTCCAGGATTCGAGCGGAGACGGCTGCCGCCGCCGCGTCGGAGGGCTCCGCCATGGGCGGCGGCGCGCGATCGGAGAAGGTGTTCGACGAAATGGTGGAAAGGGAAGCGAGGGAGGGGAAAGGGCGTTTGTGCTTTGGGTTTTTGGACAAAACTAGGTTTTGGTTCAGTTGGGTTTTGGAGAGCTTTGTCTATTGCTATGCTTTATGGGCAAAATGGGGTTTTTACCTCTCTGCGCCTTGGTAAATGATTAATTTGGTTGTAGACTTGTAGTGCTCACAAAAGTAATTGTTTTTTACCATCTGGTGGCAAAACACAAAACTATGTAGAAAAAAAAATGTAGGGTAGACAAGAATTTTATCTTAGTTGAAGAAAAAAGCGGCCAAGTAAAAATAAGGGTAGTGGTCTTAGAATTAAACGAAAAGTTTTGTTTTCTTTCCTTATCTTTCTCATAAGGGGGATTAGTAATCTTCGTGATGCACATTTATGGAGGCTTTTCTGCAATAAAGGTTGTCTTTATAAATGATAGCCATAATATAAAAGTAGCTTTTAAAATAAACATATTTTGAATAGCTAGTTTGTAGGAAAAGCAAAGTGAGTAATCATTTTGTTGAATAGAAATGTGTTCAATGTTTATGGGAGAAGCTGGTATTCCCTTTATTTATGAATTCACGTCACTCTAGTTCTTAAATATTGTTTCCAAATACATGTCAATATACAGTTTTGAGATTATTAGCCATAAATTCTCTTACAGAGTCATCCTCTTTTAATGATCAATAGCTGAAAAAAGTTTGTTGTCTCAATTTTCTAGATCACCAACGATGATGTGTCCAACGCCGTCTGTTTGTTTAAATTGGTTTGCGATATGAATGTGATTTGACTAAATCTAATTAGCTATTAGAAGTGGCGGAGGTTACCAAGAATTGAAGAGAGGATCAACTATGGAGATGAAATATTGTTTTGAAAAACAAAGCTTTGAGCCTGTAAAATCTTGGATTTCAGAGACTAAGATTACTAACTTTTTAACCTTGTACATAGTGCAAGCCATTAACTTCTGAGCTATGGATATAGATATGCAAAAAAACAAAGGAGGGACCATGGCCTAGGTTGGCATGCATGAAGCGACTCCCTGGCTATTAGTGGTAGGATTTTCTCATAAACTGGCACATGATTCGTTGATGGTATAATATTTCCAACCCGGATGATCTAGTTGATGACTTTTCGAAAAGCTCAACTTGCACTAAAACAAGGGAAAAAGGGCAGGTAAGAACAAGAATGTAAAAGTGTCACCACGTTAATTTGAAATGTCAAAGAATTAATAATTTATGCTAGATAAAAATCCAATTATCGTGACGTAGCGCATTCTACACAACCATACTATTTACACACTTGGTGCAGCTCGCCTATAATCCGTGCATTTTCTTCCCAATTACTTAAGAAATCAAAATTTCTCGCACCTTATGCCATGAAGACCAGATATTCGATGCCTACAGTGAAGTTAGGTTAAACAAAGAAGGCACAAGAGAAACACAACATCATCAAGTTATTCTTACTCGTCTGATTCCAATCAGCCGAGTATATAAGTTCAGTGGAAAAAATAAATTTACTTTAACCATGCCTTTTAGTAGGGACTAAAAGATGAAAATTACATAGATATAATTATGATGCAATTTTCTTATTGGCCATGCTTGATGTTTGATCTAATTCTCTTAAGCCAGCGGACGCATATCTTTCCATACTAGATTACCCACAGACATTAAAATCACCGTTGGTGCGTTCTATTTCTCGTTCCTTTTTCTATTTTTTTTATTTTCATGTTACTCACAGGATTAAAACCTTATAAAAAGAATATCTCACAAAAAATATATAAAAAGAATAGAATCACCTGATGTTGCAAAACTCTCGACCAAACCAGCCAGGGAGGTAGGAGTCTATTTGTTAGAGCTCTCTTAATCTAAATTTTCTAAGGAAATTAATTATTTAAAAAAGTAATTTATAGTTGAAAATAATTCTATATTGATTCGTTAGGGTAAATTTTATGGAAAAAATGATTATGTAAAGAAAATGAATAAGAAGAAGTTAGTTTTTTCAGCTTTTAGCATCTAATTTATTTTAAAAATCATTCATATAAAATTATGATATAAACTAAAAGCTACAGACTACTATTTAATAAATTTCTCACTAATTTTACTTAAAAACCAATAAAGCTTTGTCAAATAGACTAATAAATCCACGCAACTCCGGGGGCTGGGTCTCTCTCACCTTTTTCTTTTTTTTAATTAACAGCCACTGCAGTGGGACCCATAGGGGTAAAATTGGAACAGTAAAAGTGGGCACGGGCGACCGACCTGCCAGGCGCGCGTGCGGGTTGGGCCTTCAGCCAGTCCGCGGCGCCTCCTCGGTCTCGGCTGCCGCGCCCGAGCCAGGCGACCCAGGCCCCATCCCATCACTCCGTTCCTTCCACGTGCTCCCAGCGTGCGGCACACCGCCAAATGGGACCGTGCCATCACCTGGCCCGCGTGGCAGTGGGCTTTGTGTCCTGTGAGCGTCTGGGTAGGTATGATGGTTGGTGTCGAAAGTTTTATTGTGCCTGCGCCGTGCCCGCGCGGACTCGAGGAGGCGGGCATCAAATCGGGCTCGCCACGAGCGGCGCGGGTTCCGTCCCGGCTCTCGAGCCGTTTCGCTAGGTGTTGGTGCGTTATTTGGCAATCTCGCGCAACATAAATCTGTTTTAGATAAGTATTATTTTTAGTGATATACGATTTGCTTATGACTAAATAAGTAAAAAAATTTGATCGATAATCTTGAGAATGGCCGCCCAGATGACTTATAAATAAATTGATAAAGAACTATCATCCAAATCATAAGATCTAAAATAGCAGTAAATAACTACCCTAAAATTATCCTAAAATGCATGAAATTAAAGTAAAATAAAAATAGATGTAATTGTTGTGATTGATTGAGTTATTGTAATCAGCCCCCACCTCTTCAACTATTTACAGGGAGCTTGGACTTTAACTTATGAAAATAGAACTCTCTGCCTTAAAACCTATGCAAACACATCATGTTGGTCCAAAAACACGAAAAGAATTCGAACAAATCAATGAATCCATTTTGACTCGGACTCGGACTGAACGTCGGATGATCCGGTGAGGACAAATTTCTAAGCGCCAGAACATCTGACGAGTTTAACTCGGCTAGACCTCGAATTCTTTTCTAATATACACCGGATAGTCCGGTGTTGAAAATAAACTCACCGGAGTATTCGCCAGATTAATATTTCCAAGGAGCAGACTCTGCTTGTTCACACTGGATAGTTCGGCGTTTGTGAATGAATTCACCGAAGTATTCGTCGGACTAAATTTTTCAGAGAGCAAATTATACTACAAGATTTGAAATACATACATCGGATGATCTGGCGTTGGCACCAAACCCTCGCCAGACTAATTCTTGCAGAGAGAAATTTTTCCCTTAAGAAATCAGTCTTAACTCATCGGATGGTCCGGCATTCAGCCAAATGTATCGCCAGAGCAATTTTTCTAGAAAGCATGTTTTCGACACGAATCAATTCTATAAGCACCAAATAGTCCGGTGAATACACGGCTCCATCGTCAGACTATTGAAGGACTATCTAACATTCAAAAAATTCTATGTCATGCTATTTTTTCTATCAACACATGCCCCCCTATCTTTTGGTAAAGTTTGTGTACCAAAAAACATTTTCATACAGTATAATCATGAATAGACCATTATCTATCTCGGTTACCACTTAGGACCATATAAACAACATACCGACCATGTGTGCATGTTCTAAGGACGATGGTAAATACATCGATCATGTATAACTTTATGTCTTAGGACAATGGTAAATTACATTGATCAGGTATATTTACCTCTCTTCTCAAGCATCTTGCCAAATACTTGATAGTATTTCTTTAAGTATTTTTCATTGAGAGCTCTAGGCCATTTGTCTTCTTGTAAATATTACAGCATATACGAATTTTTAGTATAATCCCTGCAATCTTAAAATGACCTTTCCAACTATGACACTATTTTTCGAACTTATTATCACTAGACCCAATAGGTAAAATCGTCTTCTAAACTAAATCTACCAGTTGAAACGGTTTTGCCTCCACTCTCTTATTATTGGCTTTAGCTACTCTCAATTTATCTTTTCCAATCTCTCTCAAAGTTTTAAGCCTTTCATCATAAGATCATCTATCCTATATACCATAGCATTATAATAGTCCACGGCCGACAAATCATTTTGTCATGCCACTCTCAACGTGCCAAAATTTACCTCAATAGGCAAAACGACATCTTGTCCATACACTAACTCATAAGAAGTAACTTCGGTAGAACTATGATTAGATATGCAATAAGCCCACAATGCTTCACTCAAAACCTCATGCCATCTTTTCGGATATTCTTATATTTTCTTTTTTATGATCTTAATCAAAGTTTTATTGTTTGACTCAGCCTGTCCATTAGCAGCATAATATGATGAGGAATTGAGAATCTTAATTTTAAATGATTCAGCAAATTTACGCACTTGATGAGAAATAAAAGAAGAACCTTATCGGTAGTTAAAGTTTACGGGATACCAAATCTATAAATAATATACCCCAAAATAAACTTAATTATCTCCTTATATGTCATGTTCTTCAATGGAACGATCTCGATCTACTTTGTAAAATAATCCGTAACAACCAAAACAAAGCGATGACCTTTAGAAGATGAAGGATAAATTTGGTCGATAAAATCTAAAACCCATCCACAAAACGGTCATAGTTTGATAATATGATGTAACATAGAAGCAGAAGTTAATTGTATATCACCAAATTTTGACATGCTTCACATCATTTGTAATATCTAGAGTAATCATCAAACATAGTCGGCCAATAAAAACTAGCCCTTCTTAACAACCACATCATTTTGTGAGCTGACTGATGTGTACCACAAATACCTTCATGTACTTCACCTATAGTAATTTTACTTTTCTCTAAACCCAAACACTTTAAAAGCAACTCATCTATGGTTCGGCGATATAATTCACCATCCAACGTCACATATTTTAAAGTTTGTCGCCTAATCTTTCTATCTACCGATGAACTAGGATTTTCTAAATACTCAATCATCGGCTTTCTCCAATTATTAGGTGTAGGCAAATCTGATTTTCTGGGCAAAATTGAACTCTCTTCTTTCTGTTCGGCCAAATGAACACTAGCACAAGCCAACACGGTCATTCTAACATAAAGAACATCCCTCTACTTACTCTATAACTGGATGCTTGCTGCACTAAATCATTTGCCCTCACATTCTCTTCTCTAGATATGTGAGTAATGGTGAAATCATCCAAGTTTGCTATGTATCTAAACATTTATCTAAATAGCTATTTAGTGACCCATCAAAGCATTAAAAAACTTTAGAAACCTATTACACTACTAATAATAAATCACCAAATGCTTCTATATGTTTTGCACCCATGAACTAATTTGCAAACCTAACAAAAGAGTTTCATACTCAGCTTGATTTTTGGTACAAAAGTACTCCAAACGAACCAATGTTTCAAAAACCGCACCTTTAGGTGAAACTAAAACAATACCAACACTTTGACCTCCTTTACAAGCCGAACTATCAAAATATAGTTTCCACGAACACACACTAATAACACTAATCGATATATCATTATCAATACAATGATCAACAATAAAATCAGCAACAATTTAGCCTTTCATAGATCTTAATAGTTCATAAGCCAAATCGTATTCAATTAACGCATATGCCCACTTTCCGATTCTACCACTCAAAACCAGCTTTTGCTACATGTATTTAATAACATCGGTTTGTCATGCAACCACACAAATACTAAAAAGCAAATAATGCCTCAATTTGGTGCATGTATAATACAAGTACAAACATAAATTTTCAATAATCATGTACCTTGTTTCTGCATCCAAGAGACATCGGCTTAAATAAGTGATCACATATTCTTTTCCTCACTTTCTTGTATAAGACCAACATCTATCACCATCTCTTATGCAGCAATATATAGCTAAAACGGAATCCCGGCCTTGGGCGCTGTCGAAGGATCAACTCCTGTCGCAGGGATCCCGAGAGACCCCTTTTTAGAGATTCGGCCAGGGGGATGATCCTGAATAAGTTCATCGGAGAAATAAATGGAAGTGGAAGTAAATGCAAAGGCCGGTGGTAGGGGATGATCAACCTAGTGCAAAGGGAAATAAATGCACCGGAGTTTAGACAGGTTCGGGCCGCACGGGGGTGTAATACCCTACTCCTGTATGGATGCAATAACTGTCCTGAGGGAGATCCCTCGAGGATGTATCTGGTTACAAGAATGTTGTGTCTAACTAAGAGCTTGAGGCTCCTTGTTCTTGAGTAGGGACTACAGTTTGGTTCTTCTGTGCTCGATGCTTACGGTCTCTTCTTCGTTGGTCGCCGCACGGTTGACTGCTTGGGCTTTTCTTTCATTGTCTGTTCTCTTCTATGTGCCGACTCTTTTATGCACTCGCCGGCTGCGACATGCCCCGAACGGGAAGGAGGGGGCACAAGTTCCAAGACGCCACGACTGAGAAAGGCGTCATCATTTCCTCTGGGCGAAGTGACCGGGGAGGTGGAAAATGCGGCGCGCGTCTGGTCACTTGTCACCATAACGCCCTGGCAACGGGCGCCGTTGAGAGGGCCCACCGGGCAGCCACAGAGCCACTCGGCGTGCCCGCCCTGTCTTGTTCCTCTGCCACGGCAGGGCGGCAAGCGGAATGCCTTGATTCTGGCGATGTTATCCCGAGAAACAACGGATAATACGGGACGGGACCCGTGTAATTAATAGCCCTACGCCCCTCCGCCAAAGCATGGCAGGAACTGACGCTGCGGCGGGAGTAGTTGGATGTGTCAGGCCACGCGCGCTCATTTAATGCGGCCTTGGACCTCTGACGGGCGGACACCTCATCGGTGGGCCCCCCGGGGGCCTCTCTGGGTCGTCGGGGAACCGAGTACTCTGGGGTACTGTTCACCTCCCCGAGCACTCTCTCCCAGGAATGCCTATCTTTGTCTTCGGGGTACCGGGTGCTCGGGGGTACTGTTCACCTCCCCGAGCACTCTCTCCCGAGAATGCTTATCCCTGTACGAACCTTCGGGGAACCGAGAGCCCGGGGGCTGCCACGTGCAGCCCCGAGCACTCTTTCCCGAGCACTTAGACTCTGCGGGTCATCGGGGAACTGGGGTGCTCGGGGACCAGGGACTGTGGCCCCGAGCACCTTCTCCCGGAACTTAGACTTTCCTCACTTCGCAAGAGGGACCTCGTGGGATGATGACACTTGGCGGACGGCTGGCCTGGCCTCGGGACTCAGGGACCCCCGGTTCCTGATACACTGACAGGCGCCCTCAACATAGTGGGTGATGACAAATATTTTTTATCTCAACAAAGGTTTTTTACTATTCTACCCGTCAAGTAAAATCGGCTTCTTTCTTTAACCAAAGTATAGGAGTAAAGGCAGTCACCTTACCGGATAAGTTAGATATGAACCGCCTCAAATAATTAACTTTTTCTAGCAATTTATGAACATCTCTCTTTGATTGTGGCACTCTTAATTTATCTATGACTGCTATCTTATTGGGATCTATCTCTATGGCCCTATCATGCATTATGACACCCAAAAACTTAGACACCCAAAAACTTACCCACCGATACACCTAAAGCGCACTTAAGTGGTTTCATCTTTAAACTATACCAACACATCCTTTCAAAAGCTAAACACAAATCGGCTAAATGACTATCCATAGCGTCCCGTTTAACCACAATATCATCAATGTATATCTCTAATATAACAATAAGCAAATCATGAAAGATTAAATTAATAACTCTTTGATAAGTAGCACCGGCATTCTTTAACCCAAATGTTATGACAACACCCAACAAAACCCAGACAACGAAAAGCCATTTTAGACATATCTTCTTTGCCCATGAAAATTTGATTATAACCCGCATTACCATCCAAAAAACTAATGACTTTATTACCCGAAACATCATTAATCAACATATCAGCGATAGGCATAGGATATTCATCTTTATGAGTAGCTTTATTTAAGTCTCTAAAATAAATACATACTCTCGACGTACCAATGTTTTTCCACTCAATCGGGACAATATTGGATATCTATTCAACATATCTATTAGGACGAATAAACCCTGCAGCAAGCAACCGACTTATTTCTTCTGTGATTCGTCCATACATGTTAGGATTAAACTTTCTAACTGGTTGTTTGTGAGGTCTAAAACCCGATTTTATAAGAAGTCGATGCTCCACAAACTCACGGTTAAGTCATGGCATCTCATGATATTTTCAAACGAAACATTCGATATATTCTGTAAGCAATACAACTATTTCGCCTTTTTGAACATCATGCATGTTTTTTTCACAAATATTGGCCTAGGAACAGTATCATCTCCTATATCTACCTCTTCTAATGGATTGGCCAACGAAAAACCATGTCCTAGCTTTTCTACCACATTAAAATCATCAATAGTTTCACAAATATCGTTCTTTTTTGACCAATATTGCTCCACATACTGTTGCAACCAATCTAAATGACTTTGTTTACCCATTTATAACATTACATTGCTAAGCTGAGATGAAGAAATCGGCTGTACAGACATGAGTACAAAACCATCCCTAGTAACACTAAAAAAATTATAGCCCGAAAGGTCTTGACCAGATAAACATTGTACATTTCCATGTTGCCAATCTACTGAAGCATCAGCTAAAGCAAAAAAAAAAAAGAGCCGGTATATCCGCATGGACAATTTCTACTTCATCATCTACCCATTGAATCAAGAATTAGTTCAAACTAGAAGGTATACAATGATTTGCATGAATCTAATCACATCCTAATAACACGTTGTAATTACCTTGAACATCGGTGACGAAGAAAAACGTAGGCACCGTCTTGCTCCCAATGGTAAGCTATATAGAATCACGTAGGATCGCCGGTAAAGCTATTAAGCACTAAGTTCATCTTCATGAGCTCATTGCCTTCCTTTTCTAGCTTCTTGAAAATTGAATATGGTATTAAGTTCACAGTAGCTCCATCATCCGCTAGCATTTTAGAAATCGACCTTCCATCAAATATGTCCCTTGACATACAATCGTCTCAAATGTTGGCTCGATTCTTTAGGCTTATCAAATATGGCTTCTTTCGGACCAAGATTTAGTTGAGCAACCACCTCATCAATGGCTCGAAACTCCAAAGGCAAAATAAAAACCATATTAACATTCATACTATCATGTGGCGGAGTATTGTTACACCCGGTTTTAACGGCCAAAACCAGATGTGGCTTATGTGTGCCCAGGATGTTCAACACACATAAGGACGTCACAGGTGAAGTAACAAAAGCAATACTTTTTTATTAAATAAATGTTAAACTCTTACAGCAATTGACATATATTATCTTTTATGAAGATATCTGCAGCGGAACAGAAGCACTGGTGCCCAACAACACCGCAGGCAACAGACCGGGAGACACGCAACTAAAACGTCACAACCTCGTGTTGACAGTCTTCAACATCTTCACTCACTGAGCAGCAGCATACATGTCGCATGGTGTAGGGAAAATAGCAAGTGTGAGCACATGATGCGCTCAGCAAGTGTGGAAAAAATAGTGATATGCAGGCTTATATCAAGAATAGGCTAACACATGGTATATTTGCGTAAATGCGAGTATTGAAAACATATTTGGACTAAAAAATATTAAGCAGTTATTAAATGAATGTAACCTAAACAGTTTAGTATCCAGTATACAAGGCTCCCCACCTTGCACACCATAACCTTCTAGTACTCCTTGTACTATAACTAAAACCATCTAGTACTCCCTGTATCAGAACCATAACCACAACCATCTAGTACTCCCTGTACTATAACCAAAACCATCTAGTACTCCCTGTACTATAACCAAAACCATCTAGTACTCCTTGTACCAGAACCATAACCACAACCATCTAGTACTCCATGTACCATAACTAAACCCATAACTACAACCATCTAATCATGTGAGGATCCAAGTCTCTCATATCCGTGAGTACAGCTGTTATAACAGTTTTACACTCTGCAGAGGTTGTCCAGCTTTCCTCACGAGTCAGTGAATTTTATGTTGCCATGTTCGCGAAACACTAAACACACGCTAGTGGTATGCCACCAAGAATCACTGCATAATATTTGCCACTAACCAGAGACTAATCCAGTATGTGTCTGCCCACTAGGTTTCACCGTCAGGCTTTACGCAAGCTAAGCTCCTACCCAGAAGCCCCCTTTTGTGCTGACCCAACACACACTGGATAGACTCTATTCAGTATGTCACGCCTTACCCATATCAGCCTCGTGGTTGGTACGTTACTTTTTAGGTTGTCGCTCCACGAACCGGTCCTTACTTAGGTTACTTGAGCAAACACTAAACCAACATCATAACCATGACAACCATCAAATCACTTTGCTCAAGGCCTAAGGTTCCATGTTGCTAGACCATTAACACATTAACCATCAATGTTGTATATGTTCATTAGTCAAGATCATGGCACTTCTCAACATCCCAAAAGCATGGCTAAGCAATCTACCCATAAAAGACACCTAACAATAAATCATCTAGGTTTCAAGGGATGATAAGGAAAATTCTAGGAAAAACCCGTGAGTTACAAGCCTTTGCACAATTCGCCTCTGCTCTCGATAAAACAAGTCAGAATCAATTGGCAAGGGGTCGACGATTACGGGAATTGCTTAAACAATCCCAATCAAACCCTCTCCCAGTGGAAGAGCAGGTAGCTACTATTTATACCGGAACGAGAGGATATCTTGATTCGTTAGAAATTGAACAGGTAAAGAAATTTCTAGATGAGTTACGTAAACACCTAAAAGATACTAAACCTCAATTCCAAGAAATTATATCTTCTAGCAAGACATTCACCGAGCAAGCGGAAATCCTTTTATAAAACAAAACATTTAAAAACATTTAAAAACATAGGTTCAAAATGATCAAGGACACTTATCTTTTTCCCAATGCTGCTCAGTGTTGTCGAAATCTTGGTCTTGAAGTCCCTCCAACAGATCCGAAGTGTTGTCAACTAATCGCGAGAACTACCGACAAACAACATAAAGGAAAACACTAAGAACAACATACCAAATATCATCAAATAAACACCCAATAAACTCAAAAAGAAACAGAATGATAAACTTAGATCTTGGATTGGGCTGAATAAGGAGAACAGAATTGACTGGAACACTATCGAGAAAAGATTAAGGATGGGAACTAGGGTTAAAGTTTCACATAGGAAGATAGAAAAGATTGACTGTAGTTCTTCTGGGGAAAAAGATATGGTTGTAGAGATCTAGATGTTACTAAGGAAAACTACTGTAAAGATATGAGAATTGATACTTAAAACTAGCATGGATAGATAGATCATATTTTTAGAAAATTTTGAATGTAAGAATCACTTAAATCGGAGCTAAAACTAAGAAGATATGGCTAAAACAATTCTAGGGTTTAATCTAAAAAAGAAAAGGACTTATTTTGAATAAAATAGAAAGTTTAGGGACCTTTTTGTAAAAATAGGGGACCTAATTGTAATTATGGAAAAGTCTAGGGACTGATCTGTAAAAAGATAGGGCTATTTTGTTATTACAGAAAGTCTAGGGGTCTTTTTGTAAAATTACCAATTTTTAGGAATTATCAGATTTATTTTTTTACTGGAAAAGCTTGAAATATTGACTCGGCTGCTTTGGCTGACGTGGCATGGTGATAGGGATGACACATCAACAGAGAGGGCTAGGTGGCAGCTGAGGTGGCTAGATGATGTGGCGTGGCTGCTGACTGGTTTAAGAAGTGACACATGGCAGCTTCTGATTGGTTGGCTGAAGAGGTAGGAATAGATCTAATCTGGGCCGATGATGATGGATCCAACGGCTGAGATCAAAGGGGACGGTCGGAGAGGGAGTTCACGGCGGAGCCGAGCTCGGGCACGGCGGCGACACGCCGGAGTTGATGGAAAACTCGTTGCCGGCCATGGTTTACAACGGCGAGCGGTGGAACACGACTACAAGCTCACAAGAACTCGGTTTTGGGGCTTACCGGAGACAGAGCGACTCGGGAAGGGCGTCGGCGACGGAAGGGGCGGCGGAGACACTTGGGAGCTCGACGGGCGGCGGCTCCGGCGACCAAACGGCGAGGATGATGGCAGCTTGAGCTCCGACGGGCGGCTGTGAAGCTCGGAGGCGGCTCGATGGAGGCGAAGCAGCACGGGAACAGCGCGGCGGTGAGGGCAGTCAAGCGGCGGCGCTAATGGCAGCGGGGAGCTCGAACTCGGCGATTTGGCTCGGGTCTCGGCGGATTTTGGCGATGGGAGATTCGAGGGGGACGGCTGGGGATATATAGGCGGCAAGAGGAGGTCGGGACAGGCCAGGACTCTCAAGGGCGGCGGCGGATCGATTCGGACACGGTGGCGGAGTCCGGGTGCAGTTCAGCTCGGTCTCCTGGTTGGGGACGAATCTGACGAGCGGGGTCCACATGGCGGCGACTCAGACGAAGGCGGGAAGCAGCCGGGGCGTCTTTAGTGCGGTGGGCTGGCGGGGGAGCGCGCGCGAGTTGGGCCGAGGCGGTCGGGCGCGGCCCAGGCAGAGAGAGGCAGGGCTAAGCAGCGGGCTGGCGCGACTGGGCCAGGCCGAAAGGGAAGGGAGGGAGCCGGGCTGGGCCAGAAGAAAAGGTGGGCCGGAGGGAGAGGGGAGGGAGTGGGCTGGGGTGAGGATATGGGCCGGGTTAAGCTGGGCCGAACCGAGAGAGGAAAGATGGGTTGATATTTAGGATTTCTTTTTATTTGGGAATTTAGAAAAGAAGAAAAGCAAATAGAATCCCAAATAAAATACCAAATGAAGCCTAAAAATTCTAAAAAATTCAAAAATCTCAAGAAAACATTTTGAAAACAAAACAAAATATGTTGAGCTTACGAATTCATTTTGGAAATCATTTTAACACAAACAAATTCAAATAAATCCAAATGAGCTTAAATAAAATCCAATAAAAACCAAAGAAAACTATATGCCTATTTTCAACATGAATGCATACAAACAATTAATAACCTTAATTCAAATTTGAATTTGAATTTAGAAAATAGGATTTTTCCTATTTTAATTATTCAACCTATAATCACATCATAGAAGGAGGTCCCCACATCATAGTCATTGGTGGCTCAAAAAGAGGAAATAAAGCTACTGCAATATTACTCTCCCATTGTCTCTTTCTCCCCCCTCAAACTTATGTTTTGGAGGTGATCTTGGGTGAATGAGAGTATTTGGCCAGTTTCTCCCCTTTTGGCCGGCCTTGCCACTCTCATACTTATCCAAAAGTGTATTAAATGTAGGTTTTGGCTTTTCAAGCTTCTTAGTGGCTTTGCTCTTACTTTCATTGATCTTCCAACGACCAACCTCTGGACTTTTAGATTTGATCATTTTTTGTTTCACATTATCCTCACCAATGATCACATCCGTGCCTTTAGTCGATTTGGCTTGAGATGGCCGAACCAAGACCTTCTTTCCCTCAAAGTTCACCATATTGATAGGAAATGGATCACTATCAAGCTTCATCTTAGAACTTTCGGCGAATTTCAATTGTCCTTCATTAGTAGCCGATTGAACCTGTCGACAGAAGACATTGCAATCATTAGTAGCATGAGAATATAAATTATGCCACTTACAATATGCATGCTTTTTAAGCTCCTCAAGTGGTGAAATAACATGATTAGGAGATAAGTTAATTTGCTTTTCTCTCAGCAAGAGATCAAATATCATATCATACTTAGTAACATCAAATGTGAATTTTATCTCTTATTATCGATTCTTTTGTGGGGTCGGCTTTAAAGCGGGGCATATAAATGGTCTAGATTTGGATTTCCATACCCACTCAACTACACACATATCAACACTATCATCGTCTGATGAATAATCCTCATATTCCACTACATTAACACCGGGACGATCCACTTTGTACTTTTCACTAAATTTTTAAAATTTTCTATACTCTTTGGCATAACTTTTTTGAGCCAGAGCCCGCTGCAAAACTTGATTCGCATCTGAATTTTTTTGCCCATCTAACCTTTTTTTTTATGTGCATGCAAACCAGCAAAAGCTAACTTAGCAAGATCCCTATCGAAGAGTGATATATTAAAACATCTATTTTTAATATCTCTAAACCTTCTAATATATTTAGAAATGAACTCATTATATTTCTGTGTAACCGATGTCAAGTGAACTAACCTCAGTTCCAAATCTATGGTATAAAAGTACTCATGAAACATTTACTCAAGTTGTGTCCAATTATAAATAGAATTAGATGCAAGCGAAATAAACTAAGTAAATGCATTGCTGGAATGTGAAAAAGAAAATAAACGCAATCTTAAAGCATAACTACCACATGCTTCACCACATTGCGCCAGAAATTGTCCTATGTGCTCCATTGTGGTTCTACCATCCTCCCCATTGAATTTAACAAAATCAGAAACCTTAATAATCAGGGTATGGCTTTTGATAAACATGCAATTTACCCTTTAGTGCTAATCCAAAATGTTCCCTCAAAATACTAGTCATTTGCTCTTTAATGCTTTCGGGCCCCAGAAGTGTTTCGGCCATGGGCCGATTGGATGACATTAGCATTTGGCTGCGAACAAAAAGGTTGTGGTTGTGGTGTATCATGAGAGTGTGAAACCACAGGCTGCATGTATGAAGTATTTGGCGAAGGCACATTAAAATAAATATCCGACAATAGACCATAGGGCATGCCGGTACCTTTTGGGGTATAGGAGGTGTGCTATATACCACAATATTGCAGGGAACTAGTGGCATGCTTGCTGAAATTTCATTAGCTCGGCTATTAGCTACATGCGAAACCGAACTAGTCATGCTAGATCTAGTGCTCGGTACTGAGAAAACAAATGAGGATATCTCCGGCTTGCTAGTATTCAATGTGTTAAACAGAGGTGTCACCATGTTGGCTAAACCTACATTGGCTTGATTATGTGTTTGCTGTAGCGGCATATTTTGTTATGTAGGCAAAAGTGACATAGATTGTGCCGATAAACCTAAGGGTGCTTGCTAAAGTTTGCTATCATCGTTGGAATTTGAGGTGCTAGCATCCTGTAATTGGGGCTATTTTTTTACCATTTTCATCTTGCAATTCAATAACCAAAGCCCTAACTTGACTAGTTAGCACATGATCTAGACTTTTAACCAACGTTTCAGAATTATTAAACATAGCAGCACCAATAGATTGATCAACCATATATGTAATTTGCTCTTGTAAATTGTGAGTAGAATCACTTACATCGATCTTTACCTCATGTTTTGCATGAACGATAGACATTGGATCGCTCTTTTTGATGACGCCTTGTCATGTCTTCTGATAGCACACGAGCATCAATTTATCCACCTCCCACTTTTGAGCTTCAATGACTTGGCGATCCTCCTCGGGAAGTTCCTCAAGCGTCGGTGCGATGGTGTTGTCGAGGTTGATTTCGGTTCCCTCTTGATACATGGCGCAGTAGTAGATTGCAGAGGGTGAAGTCGTCGAAACCCTAAGTGAAGATGTCGATGGAGAACCATCGTTCCCTAGCGGAGTCGCCAATTTGTGTTGGCGCGGGATTTGGCAACCCCGTGCAATACGAATCCATACTGGATAACTATCGCTTTTCGCAACGACACACTACTTGTTTACGAGAAAACAAGCAAAGAATTTCAACCGGCGACCTTAAGGATTGCCGCTTGGACACAAGCAAATCGACAAAGAACTACCACCTAAATCGCGGGGATTCAAAGTAGGAGCGAAGAACTACCCTAAAACTACTGTAAAGTGCAGGAAAGTAAAGTAGAACGAAAGTAGATGTAATTGTTGTGATTGATTGAGTTGTTGCAATCGACCTCCACCCCTTTAACTATTTATAGGGAGCTTGGACTTTGCCTTATAGAAATAGGACTCTCTACCCTAAAATCTACGCAGACATGCTCTGTTCGGCCAAAAACATGAAAAGTATCTGAATAGATCTACGAATCCACTTCGACTCGGACTCAGACTGAACGCCAGATGGTTCGGCGAGGACAAATTTCTAAGCGCCGGAACATTTGGCGATGACAAATTTCTAAGCGCTGGAACATCCGACGAGTTCAACTCGGCTAGACCTCGAATTCTTTCCTAATATACACCAGATGGTCCAACGTTTAAAATGAACTTACTGGAGTATTCGCCAGACTAATATTTCCAAAGAGCAAACTCTCTATGAGAAAACCCACATATTCATACCAGATAGTTCGGTGTTTGCGAATGAACTCACCAGAGTATTCGTTCGACTAAATTTTCCAGGGAGCAAATTCTACTATAAGATTTGAAATAAATGCACCGGATGATCCGACATTGACACTAGAACCGTCGCCGGACTAATTATTACAGAGAACAATTTCCCCTCAAGAAATCAATCTTAACTCACTGGATGGTCCGATGTTTAGCTGAGTGTATCGCTAAAGCAAGTTTTCCAAAAATCATATTTTCAGCACGAATCAATCCTATAAGCACAGGATAATCCGACGACTATACGGCTCCTTCGCCGGACTATCCGACGTTATAAAAATCTAGATCGTGTTATTTTTTGCTACCAACATTTGACTAGGCTTAGGCTAGGTCGTCCCATCGATCTGGCGTGGCTGAGGGTCAGGATCGAACCGGGCTAGCTCGAGTGCCAAACTGAGCCTAAAGCTAAGAACTAAAGAAAACTTGCATATAGCTAGCTCAACGTGCTAAGCTCCAGCAGTTCCACGAGACTCGGGCTTATTTGTGGAATGAGCTCAAGATTTGTGCTACCATCTCGTGTAATGTAGGTGAATTTCGTTGGAATGATTGGGCATCAAGGGCGCGCGCGTAGGCTAGCCGGTGGACCGGATCGAGCCATTGTCAAGCCGACGATCGAGCCGGGTTTGTGGCATGCTTCAAGATTGAGGCCCAAACGTAGGCTCACTCAAGCTTGCGTGACACTTGAGGCGAGCTTTCGTTAACCTCGACTCTTTGACAACCTTGGCCTACGCGAGACTGAATTGTGGGGCCACTTTCTACGCCATGAATGTGGTACCACGAGATGGTAGTAGAATTTTAATTTATAGGACTTTGTAGTGAAATCTATAATCTCAAATTTTAGTTGAAGAACATTCCAGAGCGCTAGATTGTTATTGGATAGCATCAAAAAATTTGGGCCAAGTATTGTGAGATATATGATCAACTCGGATCGAAGAGCACACAGGATAAGTGCTCCTCCGTGGGTGCCCATAGCATTATTATTAATTGGTTCTTCTCGAACATTCCACGCTGGTGCGTGCGCCTTTCTTCAAGTCTTCCACGTGTCTTGAAAGTAGATTGATGGTGTGGGCCCTCCTGCTACTTAACCCAAAATTGCTTCGCTCACATGATGGTTGGCACTTTGACAACAACAAAAAATCAAAATGGTGCCCCCTGACCATTCTCGTACATTCTTTGAATCGTGTCAGGAAATCCGTTTGATAAATCGATCGAGCTTTGAAATGTGAGATGTCGGGGCTGGCGTTTAAATAAAAGCGATTTTCTTGTAGTTAATTTTGAGTTTTCACGTGGAGAAATATTACCTTTGAGCACTTGAGCCGTTCTTGTCAATCAACTATGGGACATATTTTTTTAATGATTGGAGACTTAGCTGGAGACTAGCTAGAGGTGTGTCAAATCATGTGTCAATTTCACTCCTCGTTTAAAAATAGTAGACGTATTTCTTAAAAAAATTAAATTTTTTATATTTTGACTAGCATTTAATTAAATTATAAAAATATCTAGTATAATAATTATACAACTAGATTCATAATTTAAAATAATTTTATATTACATAGATTTTGTAGCTATAAATAATATATTTTATGAGAAAATTTTAATGAAAAACAAAATTTAAAGATCGAGCTAAAATAATACATCTACTATTTCTAAACGGAAGTAGTAAGTTAGAATGTCTGTTTTGATTGTACTACATTTATATTCAAGATGATCATGTGAGCGGAGGTTGAGGTCGCATGGATTGCGTTTTCTATTAACTATATCAATCGTTTTACCTTGAGATCCCCATGAGGACTACAAGGTTATCCAAAGTAATCTACTTAGGACATATTTGTTTCAGCTAAAAATTATGAAAAATAGTTTATATATTTTATATTTTAAAAAGTTGAATTGTATAATTTGTAAAAGCTAGTGGAATCCAAATTGCTAGATTGTTGTAATCTAGAGGTTGAATTGTTATAAACTGGATTATAATGAGATCTGTTTATTTCAGTTTGTAGATTGTGAATTACAATCTATAATCTCTAGCTGAAACAAGCACATCTTTAATTATTTAGGTTGCAACACATGGATTTTATAGGAATTTTCTATGAAACAGTTCATTAATCCCTGTAGCAACTGCAGGAAAAAAAATCCCATATTCAAAATTGGGCCATAAATCAGAGAGTAAAGGAGATGAAGAAAAAGGATGGAAAATGATATTTCATGGTAGAACTGAGAACTGAGAATCGGTCTACACATATATAGGGGTGTCAGTGGGCCGGTCGGGTTGAGACCCCGTGGGTTTTGGACCCGTAAAGGCAGGTTCAGGTGTAGAAACCGCCCCATAGGGTTATCAGGGCCGAAGCGGGGCCCTGACCCGAGTCAGGTTCGGGTCGTAGTATGTTGCAGTCTTGCGGAGGAAGTCGTCTGGATGGCCGACGTATTGCTTGGATCACTGACATTAGATCTAGCTGGCATCGGATCTAACCGGATTTCGGGTTTCAGGTCTCCCATCAGGTTTCGGGTCCCCGCCATGGCTAGGGGCAGAGGTGAATTTGCACTCGGTAATATTTCAAGGCTTACACAGGTTTAAGATCTCAGATTTCAGATCGGTGCATTCTTGCTCTATGCAACCCTGATCTAACCAGTTGCAACCCTTACAATTATGCATGGTGCATAGTGCACTTGAGACCAACCGAGGGAAATTAAAATAAAGGGAACAAGGACTATCACAGCATATTTGTAGTGTATCAAATGAGTTTCATAGGGAGCGTTTGGATCCCAGACAAACAATTTCCTCTCCTTACCAGACAAGGTCGAGCCTTTGGTAGCGACTAAAAAAATTGGCATTGTTGGGCAACCTAACCGATCAGAGCAAGAAAAAGCTTGCTGCTCGTACAGCTCTCCTCGGCAAGGTTAACAAATTTGTTTGGGCAACGAAAATCGCTACCCACTGATTTTCCGAAATTGATGAAAACCGGAAAATTGGTCAAAATTCGATGAGAATTCAGATAAATTCACTTGGTAAAATTTTATAAATCGGAGACAAAAACTGACCGAATCGAGTCAACAAAAACTGATCAAATTCCAGCGTAAACTGAGTGAATTCTCCGATTTACCAATCGCATTTTCCGCATTGAACACATTTTGAGTGAATTAATCGAAAACCGGTCAAATTTCTTGATTTACGGAGCGCATTTCTCGAATTTCAGTGAAGTTCAACCAAAAAAAAATAGCTTAATCTTGTAAAATTAATAATTAATTCATCTGAGCTTCAAATCAAGTGAAACAAATTTTGCTGGTTTCCATGTAACATGATCTACATGATAAAAGTATTTATAATCACAAAAAGTTTGCGAATTTTCTGTAAGAAAATGTATTTTCTAAACCTATTTAAATTCATATATAATTCTTTGCTAATCCAAAAATCATGAAACCAATTTTTTAGTCTTCTTATATGATCCTATATCTTTTAAAAAATACACAATCTCATGAAATAGTTATTCTAACATGCAGGATTGTGTAAATGTGTTGCAACTAAATTAATTCATAACTAATCCATCACACCTCCAAAATTAGTGAAACTGCTTTTATTAGTTTAATTATACTATGCTTTATGTAGAAAAAATAACGGTAGACATGAAAAAGTTAATAACTGTCCTATTTCTTAACATGTTTACGTTATGCTTGTGAACTTTATAAAAATCATGGAGAAATTAATAAAACTCTAAATAAAGTGAAACAAATTTTACAGATATCCTTAACAGATTCCCTATACAAGAAAAATATGTGTTTGCATGTTAAGCTTTTTTCTTAACGTGATGGGCCAAATCATCATGTTCATACGGCCTATTTTAGAATTTTTATTTTTTAAAACTTTCTCCATATAAAATATGATGCAAACGGCATTATTTTTGCAAAAAAAAATCATATGAGGTCTTAGAATTATCTCTAGTATTTTTAGAATATTTTGTGATTTTTTTATTTTTTGAATATTTTAAATTTAAATTTAAAAATTGGTTGAATTCATAATTCGGTGCGAACCGAATTGACTAGTTTTCACAAATATCAAGCGATTTTTGATGAATTTTGGAACCCTACTCCTCAGCTGGCAAGCTCGTGAAAAGGGTCCATGAGTGTGTGCTCCTTGGCAGTTAGAGCAAAGAAACCAAATGCTTATTTATACCTTGATTAGTTATAGCTCAGATGAGCTAGTTGGTCATTGCTCGACTCGCTAAAGTTGGCTAAGGTTCCAAACGTACCCATATATTCCCTCCTTTTCAAGCTTTTCGTTAAAATATTTCGATCCTCCGCATCGATCAAACGTGGGGCACTTGAGTTGTGTATGTTTTCAAAAGATTTTGGGCCAACTCAGTGATTCACCGTCCCTTTTATCTGATAGGAGAGGACATTGGATGTCTCTTTCGTGGCATCACATTCACCCACTTCTAAAGATACCCGGTCCAGATAACGAACTGTGTGTGCTCCAGACCATGAGCATGCATGTATCGAAGTTTAAGTGTCTATGCTCATCTTATTTTATCTTATAACTCTAAAGGCCGTGGCTTTTGCCATCGGTCATTGGTCCAGGTGTTTCGATCTCACCCGTTGGATCGAAGCCCTAACCGATATACACAGTTCGATTCTTCTCCTTCCTTATCGTTCTGCTCCTGATTCCTCTCCTCTCTTAGTCCCTCTCCTCCATCCATATCCCTCCCGATGCGATCCTGTCTATCTATGTCCCGTGGCCACCCCAACCCTCACCGCCGCCGTCGGCTCCCAATCCCGTCGCCGCGCTGCTGTCTGTTCGCTCGCGGCCTCCCTCCTCGTGCTCCTCGGACTGGACCCAGACCCAGGCCGTCTGCGCCGCCACCTTGCTCCTGCACGCATGCTCTTGCGGCCGCCGCCACATCCTCCCTGCGTCCCACTCCCTCTCCTACACGCACCACGACTCCTCCGTCGGGGTGCTTGCGGGGTACCACCCGCCGCTCCCACCGCACCACCACTCTAGCGGGTCCTACTCCGCCGCCAAATGCCCGTCGCTCCCAAGTACGGCGGCGGGCATGGCACCCTCCCGGAGTTCGATGGCACCGGCGACGTCGGCAAGGCAATCTTCCGTGTGCTGCTCCGCGCAGCCATGCACCCGGGCCACCCGCCCCAGCTCGAGGTGTGGCCCCACCTACTCCGCGAGACGCAAGCCGGACCATTCCTCCGTTCGCTCGCGACCGAGCCACAGCGCAGGCAGCTCTGGGTCGGGGTCGAGTCTAGGACCAGAGTGTGGGCGCTCGACGAGGTGTTCACAGAGTGAGGCACGGGACCCCAGCGGGACCTCCCGCGCACTACACCGCCATGGAGAGGGCCAACCATTGTGAACTGGGCATAAGGACGTGAGGCTCGAATCATGGCGCATGGACCTCAACACGGCCGCCATGGTGCCCGTGCCTCTGGCTCCTGGTGCAGGTGACAACCGGGGGAGCTGTCACGCTGGCAGCAGCAATGCATCGGTGTTCAGGGAAGCCCTCACATGGCAGGTGTACGGCCAGACGCTCGTGCTCTCCATGGTCATCACTTCATATGGTGAGCACGCCATCTTAGATCCTCATAACCTCATTCTAATGGCAATGCATTTCTGTTGCTGCAAGTGTGCTAGATCTAACTACTCATTGACGTCACTGCATGCATGTGAATTACGAAGTCTATTCAAGTGTTTGTTAAATTTAGTGTGATGACATCAAATCGTATTATGTTATAGTATAGATGATGTAGATTTGATAAAACTCCATTGTAGGGTCATCATTACTATATCTGATCCCAGCTTTATTATGATGTCCACTTTACCTGAAATTTTAGGGAAATCCCAAAGAGCTTGTGGCAGCCATTAAGCATCAGGCTTCATTTTGGGTCGGTAATCTACAACTTTGTGTGGTATTTATCGTGATAGCCGTAGAGAGATTTGACAATGAACATGTTACTTCGTGGAATGACATAGATATTTAGGTACATCAGGTTGGTTGCAGTAAAAGAAATACGAATGTCTTCATATTTAGTACCTTGTGCTTTCATATTGAATATTTCTGTACCAAAATGCAGCTGGTTAGATATATCTTTGTACTTTCAAATTGGTCTAGCTTTAATCATTTCTAATATGATCTAGCTTAATATTTTTCATTGTTACTACTTAACAATGCCAAACCTGCTTTTTTTGGTAGCTGTAGTAAGGAGTATACTAGGTTGCAACCTGCGCAAACTGCAGTTTAATTTTCCATTTGCCTTTGGTTATAATGCAACAAGGATAAATTAATCTCAGCACACAGAAGTGATATCTTTTCCATAGCTTATCAATTTGCTTTGTGATTCTACATCTATACCTATGAAACCTCATTTTTTTTTTCATTTCAGATAATAATTGCACTACACTTCTCCATTATATGGTTGCTCTACGGAGGTATCCCAATTTGAAGCTAATTTGGAGGCTGGCTCATGTTAAGTTTTCATTTAATCTATTAATTTATTCATAACTCTATGATTGGGCCCCTTTCATAAGGCATATGGGAGCACCATATACATTGTTTCTTGGATCAAGCTCATATCCTTTATTTATTTTCTCCTTGTTTGTGTTTATTTCCACAGACCATATTCGGTTCCATTTCTGTTCAGCTGTCTTACTTTCAATGCTTTTGGGGTATTCTCCATATGCTTCTGTTCAGCTGTCCAACTTTCAATGGTTTTAAAGTTTAACTAAATAGGATTTTTTTTCCCTTGGACACTATATGATTTCATTTTTTTCCACTTAGTAGCAGTTTTTTATAGTTTGCTAGTATTGCAGATTCTTGCATACTTCTGAGATATGTTTGCGGAGAAAATGGCATTTATGTACTTACCAATATGTTATGTTAAGTTTTTTTTATCACTACAATGACCAAATACCAGCAATTGCAGCTATCGATGGTTTGAGTCTGTGCTGCTTTGATCTCTATTTTTCCTATTGTGTTAGCTCATTTAAACAAAATCACATCAAACAATGAATATCCTGCACCCAAACTTTTTAATATAGCTTCTTATGTTCTAATACTGCTCCTATGATCATATGAAACAACAAATATCTACAGATGTCAAATTCATAGTAGGTCATCTGATATCTTCTTACCAATGCATATATGCCACTTTAAGCTTCACAAGTTCTTTGAATTACGATAAAATTGATGTCCTAGCTCAATTTGCATGTGTTTTGCAGTTAGATGATAGCATAGGGCACTGACTTGGCATGAGCTCTCATTTTCCCTTAAAGTTGATCTTCCACATATTTTTAGGTTTTATGATTTTTTGTTTCACATTGTTTAAACCATGGGGGTGTAAGGTGAAGCAACACCACACAGTAGGCACATCTTTCTGTTCTATATGTAGTTGTGTATAGCCTTTATGTTTGCCAAACAAACATGTCGCTGGGTTCCTATCTGCTAGGAGATGTACACATTTTGTAACTAGCTAGTGGCTCTTAGAATGTCTGGAGACTTGTGCATTTTACAGTCCAGATTTCTCCATGTCTGCAGTGACTGATCATATTGTTTTATCTTTTTAATTTTTCTTTTCATCATTCGTATTGCTCACCAATGTAACATCCTAAGTTTAAGCATGTTGATAAATTACCAAATTCACTCCAAATTAAAACTTTTTATGATTAATTAAGGTAATTAAAGTCAAGGGAGTATATGTGTATACCAGTATGTATACATTCATATGTGTGTTAAGAGTGTCAAGTTGAATAGGTATTCCCAAAATGCACTAGAATCAATTTAAAAATAATATATGCTTTAAGATGGATCATATGCATTAGTTGAGATTTTTGTGGTTCTTTGTGTAGAGATTTGAAATTGAATATCTCTCAATTTCAATTCTACTCATAGATTCTACTCAGCACAAATCCAAATTCGAGTTCGGATCCTTTGATTCAAATCATCTTAGAAAGTCTTAAGATCCAAGTTCAAATACTCCAAATGAAGTTGATCTGAATCCAAAGTAGAAACCAAATTCAAATTCCCTTATTTGAAATATTCCAAAACCTTTTTCTTTCTCTCTTTCTTTTTCTCCTTCTATTTCTCTCCCAAGCCGGTTTTCTTTTCCCTCTCTTTCTTGGCCCGGCCCTTTCTCCTTCTCTCCCTCTCCTGCAACTAGGCCGCAGCCAAGCCACCGGAACCCTTAGCCGTTCCCTCGTGCTGGACGCCGGCCCACTCACGCGCGAGCGCTCGCGCGCCCTCAGCCATCCACTGGGCCACGTGTTGCTCATTCGATCGTCACCCAAGCGCCTCCTCTCCCTCTCCTCCCTCCTTCCCTTTCCAGCGCATCACGCCCACCGTCGACCACCGTTCCCCCCGGGAAAATCCTCCGACCAGCTCCCCCTTTCTCCGCTCTCTCTCTCTTCTCTCTCTCCCTCCCTCTCTCTCACTGCTGCCCATGCCTCTACACGCGTGACTTCCACGCCCCACTTGCGCATGGACAGTGCAGAGCACGCCCATGCTCCAACAAACAAGGTGGGCGCCGGCCGCCACCTCGCCGCCGATGTCCTGTGATGCCAACAACCCGCACCGTCTCTCTCCAGCTCTCCCTCCCCTTTATAAATAGAGATCGGCCACTACCTCTCTCTCTCTTTCTCCATCTTGCCTCACCTCGCGCTCATCATCTTGACGTCAACTTGCTACCGAGGAGCCCTAGGAGCTCGATGCCATCCTTGTGCCACCGCCCATCCACCGGAAGCCAACGTGAGCCGCCCGTGCAACGGAGCCGAGCCGTCCGCCATCGCCTCCTCGACAAACCGCCAGTCACCGCGACCAACCCCCCACCGTTCGTACCCCTGGTGAGCCTTTTGTCACCCTAGCACCGCGTAGATAGCATGTAGGCATCCCCGTGCCCCTCTCTTAGCTAGATGTCGCGCGCCGCCGTGAGCTTTGCTCTCCGCCGCCATGTAGTTGTCACCGCCGACGTGTTCCTTGCCCTGTGTTGTCACCAGCCATCGCACTGTGTTGCCGGGGGCCAGTGGCTCCTTTTTCTTGCAGGTTGGCACCTCCCCATGCAAGGGAGGTGCTGTCAAAATTGCGTCGCGCTACTTTCTCCTCTCCAACCGTGATCTAGCACGGCATTCGCTGCCGGCCGCCGTCGAGATGCTGCCTAGCCGAGTCCACCATGTTGAGTAGAAGCCCAGCGTTGAACTCCCGTCGAACTGCTATGAGAGCCTCCCTCCGGCGAGCTTTCCCGAGCATGCTGCCGTAGGATTTCTCGCCGCTGGCCAAATCCCCTCCCTCCTACCACTCTCGCGTGCTCGCGCGTCTGTGTGCTTGCGCAGATTGGCCATGGGCCATGACTCGGCCAGCCTTGGCTCGGCCCAGTGGCCGGCCGAGCCACCAAACGGGTCGCTTAGTGGACTGGCCTACCTCCGTGGCCCATTAGCCAACCAGCCCAACCCAAGTGGGCCAGTACTATGTAACCCAATAATGTGCAACCCAAGCCCGACCGGCCCAATCCAAGCCCATTTCGGCCCAACCAGACTATTCATGTGGGTCCCACTGAGGTACTGTTCATGTGGACCCAGGCTACTGTTCAGTGGGCCCCACATATGGGTCCAACCTATGAATAGTACTATTTCGTAATTTTCGGATTTAATTTTTGATTAAATCTTCCGAGAGAGATAACTTCTCTGTTCTGACTCTGATTTCGGCGATTCTTTCACCGAAATTCATCTAAAATCAAGATCTATTGATCTGCCAAAATGTGATGTCTATTAGGGCTCATTTGTATTTCCATTTGGTGTTATTTGATTATTCTCTAGTATAGCTCGTTATTGATCGTGGTTATAACTGCAGAAAAGCTCAACTTCTACGAGTTCTGCGTAGGAAGTGTCAGAAGCGTGCAAATCCTAATTCCTTGATCATATTGAACCAATATTTTTAAATAATCTATATGAATAACTAAAACTTGACATATTACCGCATGTGCTATGTATTGCGCTTTTACAGACCACTTGCACTAGTTAATCCTATTAAACACTTGCCATGCCATAAATGTTATCATCCAATATACATATCACCCTAGGATTACCTATTGTTAACTATAATAACAATGGACGATGCATTGATATCTAGCATGCTTAGGATTGAATACGTCTTCTCGAAGACGTCGCTTTTAAATGCATCTCCTCGGAGATGACGATTTACCATGATCAATATTAACTCATATACCATGAATCATTGATGGTTGTGAATCCCGTGATAGTTGCGAAATCCTTGATGTCATATGGGATATGATAGGAGATGTGTAAAAATGGGCGAAAATTGTTTTGGCGCGGACAGGCAGAGTGGTCCTTCGGGGAGGATGCTCTTGAGGGCTTGAGTTACCTGGTGGTATTCATTGCCAATGAAGATGCCTGGCCCAACCGCTTAAGGATCGAGTCTTGCGCCATCATGCGTGGCCACCCCTGTGCAACCATGCGTCATATATGGGTAGGACTTGACTTTTCCTTCACCGGACTGAGTTGAGCATCGTACCAGGAGGCTGAGAGCAGCGAGCAGCCAATAGTCCATCTGTCCCGCTGTTTGAAGGTTTCAGGAACCGGTCTAGGCTTAAAAAGGAAAGCTGGCCTTCAGAACATGCAGCTCTGGTACTTGACATATCTCGTGGAAAAGCCCAGAAGGAAAGGTGTATGAAGGGTCTCGGTATGATTCGCTCCTCCGCTGGCTACGGTTAAAGACTGAGCATATCGTGTGGGTAAAGCTGTGCAACCTCTGCAGAGTGTAAATCTATTCGAATAGTCATGTCCACGGTCATAGGCGTGCGAAGGCATGATCACGCTTGAATAGACTCCGGGTGCGTGTGTCTTGATGAGTGAGTGTGTGGACTAGATGTCCGTGTGATGAGATTTCTGGCTCGATCCGCTAGAAGTTGTGTGGTACTAGAGGTATATCAGATGTGATAATAGGGACTTCAGAGTGAGGTGTAGCCTCTCCCAGGACCAAAAACCCCCATATATAGCTTGTTACCGATTTTTGAACTATGTGAACTGTTTTAAAGTCATTAGCTGATGATACCACAGACGACCTGCATAAAACTACTTTACGCTAAAACTAAAACCGTAAAGACTTGCCTTTGAAATACCCCTTTATGCATCTATCAACACTTTAAAATAGTATATGGCTTGTTGAGTACCTTTCGTACTAACTCTTGCTGTCATTCAGATGAAGAAGCCGATGCTGACTTCATCAGAGGTGAATCCGGGGATGAAGAGTAGTCTCTAAAGTCGCATTCACACCCTCGCTGCTTGTGGCCTGGGCTTTTGTTCCGCTGTGTATTTTGATGGCCGCTAGGCCAAGGTTGTAATGTACAATACAGTTTGTAACCTTTTATATGAGCCTTTCTATAATGTACAAAGTTTGACTATGATACTATGACTGTTATATTGTACGTATCAGCTATGTAATCCACGGATTGATACAAGAGGCACAGGAGATTCCGGTAACGGGGGTCTTACAACCAAGTTGTTTCTCTACTTACCAAAGTTATAATTTACTGCCTGACTTTATATTTTTTTGGGCAAAGCTATTAGGTTCAGCAAACAATATTGCTTTCAATAATCTGTCCAGTACCTTTAGGGTTATCCTATCTATGTGAAATGATGTGTGGGGCATAGTTTGGACCTGTTTGTACTAATAAAGTTATGTGTTGTTTTTTGCCAATCACTTCTTTATTCTATACTCAGCAAAAATTCAATTCATACCCCTCCCTTACAGCTTTTGCAGTATTTAGAAATGGGGCACTGAAAGTCCTTATTGTCTTGAAATTGTAGATTTTTAGTGTGGGCTCCTGTCGGGTTTACAACTAACTTCTACATCTTTCATCAGTACATTTGAGATGGAATTCTTATCCGTCATTGTGGCACAATGCTCATTGTCCTCTTTAAAATGTACATTGGATGCCCCGCTGAGTGCAATTTAAAAGGATAAGCATGATAAACATGGATCTACCACAAGCGATAAGCAACAAGAGTTGAAAAGCCTTCCCAGTTGGGAGTTTGACTGCTTTGACTAGAAACCAGACAAAGTGTTTTTTTTTTGTTGATTGCCATATTTTGGATATGACATTCTTATCGATTGTTTGTGCTAAAAAATATAAATCTGAAAAAGGAGAAAAACATATCAAAGAGTTCATGCTCTGATGCAAATGTCCCTTTATCATTTCATACGTCAAAATCGTTGGTTGCTTCTGTTTTGGTTGTAACATCTTCCAACATTACACAACATTGATTGTCATTTAGAACAAATAGACATATAGTGACAATTCTATAACTGTACAACCATATAACCTGCATTGCCCGAGGTCACAAAACGTTGGCATCGGCGGCCACAGACCATGCGCTCCAACAGTGCGCTCCCTTTCTAGTTACTTTCTTGAGGTGTCAAATTATATAATTATCAGCATAAGGGTTTCGCTTAGATCGATTGACGAGATTACACCTGACTCATTCGGATTGACATGAAAACTAGCTCATTTTCTTTAATTTCATGGTAACCCTAGGGTAGGGCACATCGAGGAGCAACCTTACCTCCAAGCACACTTGGGAGCCCCTAACCCCTCCCCTCTCTCCTCAATTTTTGGGCATGGAAGAGGAAAAGAAGAGAAAATGAGGAGGAGGAGGGATGAAGAAGAAGAGAAAAAGAGGAAGAGGAGGAAGATGAGGAGGGAGAACCCTCCTTGTTTTTGGCTCTGGATCTATTGCCTCCCACGAAGAAAGTGCATGTCATTTTCTCTTGCTTAGCTTAATGTGCACACTGCTCTACATCACAATCATACATGCAACTTGATTGCTGGCCTATTCTCCATGGGGAATAGCATCAGCAGGTGCCAGCGGCAATCTTCAGCGGGGCGAGAGAGGCTCAAGCCCTCCCTACGGGCTATAGCCCCCCAAGCCCCCTCCATTTTTGCAAGAGAAGAAAAAGAGGGAGCAAAGATGGAGGAGGAGGTAGAAGAAGATCAACCCCCCTCCTATGACTTTGTTGCTTCCACCACTGGCAGGTCTACAAGCTGCAGTTTCTCTAAAAGCCTTCTAGTACAAGCACATTCAAACTTGCTTCTGGCTTCTTGACTTCTATAGTAGTAAAGACTGCTTTTGCTTCTCAAGATTCATAACCAGAAGTTAGCAAAAACATGTTGTTTGTTTCAGCTTCTGGCTTCTGAGAAGAAGCCACCAGAAGCCCAAACAAATAGGGCCTAAGTACCATCGTCCTTCTAATGGCCTAGATCAAGTTTGATTCCTAGATCAAATATAATTTGATCTAGTTTTCTTTGCAGATCAAGTTGATCTTCATAGCAAACTAGATGGGGGGATGAGGTGCCAATGTTCGGAATAATAGCCAGACTTAACCGAGTTCCTGTTTTGTCGCTCACGAATGGTGAATGACCGTGAGGAGGAGCCTTGCTACTGGGGTGAACGGCGGCTCCTCACCACTCTTTTCCGGCACCCTCGATGGTGGTGAGTGGGTTGTACATCCATATATTTAAAAAATACTTTTTTACTTCTTTAGTTTCTTTTTATATTTTCCCATTGTCGGAGGGTGAACTCCTCAAGCAGGGATCCGGAGGGACCCCCTTTGAGATTCGGCCGGGGGATGATTCTGAATCCGTTTTGCGGGTGAAATAAATGGGCGTAAATACGATGCAGGTGGAGTGGAATGATCGGATGCAAGAAGTAGTAAATGCTCAGGAAGTTTTTAGACAGGTTCAGGCCGCACCGAGCGTAACACCCTACTCCTGTGTGTATGCTATAAATACCCTGAGAATGTTTCTCTGAGTGTTTGCTAGGTTACAAGAATATTTATCTAGTCTAGAGCTTCGTGCTCCTTGTTCTCGGTGATCTTGAACTGGTTTCTGTCTTGATCTCAGCTTGTACTGAACTTGACTTCCCCTTTTTCTTGCCTTTTTTCTTCTCCAGGGAGCCCGCCCAGCCTTTATACTCGTCGGGACGGTAGCGTTCCCAGATAAGGATGGTGCGAGTTCCAAGGCGCCATAAATGGAAAGCAACCATCATGGGCTGCTGCGCGAGGTGACGGGGAGGGTTGAAAATGCGCCCCGCCCGGTCTTGTAAGTCATCATGCCATTTTTCAACGGACGCCGCAGGGAGGGCCCACCGGGCAGCCACCGAGCAGCCCGGCATGCCCAACCGGTCAGAGCAAGCCTGACACAGCAGGGCGGCAGGCAGGGCGCCTTGGGCTTCGCGACGCTATCCCGAGGCACATCGGATGACGCGGGATGGGACCCGTGCATTAAATGTCTCCACGCCTCCCTGCCAGGCCGTGGCAGGGACTGACAGCAAGCGTGGGGGGAGCAGTTGGAAGTGACAGGCCACGTGCCCTCTTAAATGCGGCATCGGGCTTCTCACCAGTTGACACCTCACCGCTGGACCTCTGTGGGGGCTACCGGTGAAAAACTTCTTAGGCCCTCGGGGAACCGAGTGCTCGGGGGCCACTATTCACAGCCCCGAGCACTCTCTCCCGGATATGCCCTTTCTTGGTCCTCGGGGAACCGAGTGCTCGGGGACCACTGTTCACGGCCCTGAGCACTCTCTCCCAGAACTGGCTGTTCGAGTCCTCGGGGAACCGAGTGCTCGGGGGCCACTGTTCACAGACTCGAGCACTCTCTCCCGAAACTAACTTCCCCTAGGGTCCTCGGGGGACTCGGGTGCTCGGGGGCCACTGTTCACAACCCCGAGCACCCTCTTCCCGATACTTGGCTTTTCGTGTCGTCGGGGGACTTGAGTGCTCGGGGGCTACTGTTCGCAGTCCTGAGTACTCTCTTCCCGGTACTTGGTCTTTCTCGAGTCATCGGGGAACTCGGGTGTTTGGGGACCACTGTTTATGGCCCCGAGGACCCTCTCCCGGGACTCTACTGACCTGGCCTCGGGACTCAGGGACCCCTGGTTCCTATGTCACCGACACCTACCTAGATCAATTTGATTTAGATTTGTTCTTATCTCTTGTTTATTCTCTCGCCAGATTTCATTTGCCCGTGATGACACATATGTTGTTCAGAACAGCAGTTACGAAACACATGCTGGAAACGAACACTAGGCTGACTTGGGCACAAATAAATCTCAAGTTTTCCTCTCTTGGACAATACCTGGAGGCGCAGGATTTGAACATGTTCACTGAAAATCTCTGACGTGGAATTGGGTATTAGTGTACTTTATCCAGTATCATTAATACAATTCAAGACATTTGTCCAAACATATCAAGTCCATAGGCATTCTGAGAAGTGAGAACCAAACCCAACAAATAGACAAACAACACTATGTTACTAACTTGTTTAGTGACATTAACATAAAAGTGCTGGCACGAGTTTCATATTTGAAAGCTATTCACCATGATAATGATTTTTGTATTCATCAACAATACTATATATATCACAAAAATGATACTAATGGTCATAGTGACAGCTTAACTTTAGACACCGTGTCAACTCAAACAGCCCCATCAATTTTGCAACAGAGTCAGTAGTTAACTAGCGAGCCATGGCCAACGCCAATGTATCATATCGTAGTTCCAAGATGAAAACCAAGATCAAGATATTTCTCCTACCTGGCGGTACTCTTGCTCAGGGCATGTTCAACTGCTGCAACCCTCATTTAGCCTAGAGCTTCCCCACTGTCGCACCCTTGCCCCACTCCTCCTCCACCCCTACGAACCTCGCCGGCGGTGAAGAGGAGTGTGGTCCCATTTTTCTTATTGATATCTACTAGTAGGATTCTCTCCAATAAAGGTACTTTTTGCTAGGGTTCATCCATCTCTCCGACAATGACTATGACGTCATCAATGGCGATGACTCCGGTGAATCACATGTGAGATTAAGTTTCCTCCATATCTTTGTGGTAAGGTTGGAGAACTTCTTCATCCCCTTGTGTAGGTTGTTTTGTTTCGGATCAATGGCTTCATCATCGTCAGCCACAAATTATCTCTAGGCTACTAGATCCTGCGAGTCCGAGGAAGGTGGCACCAGTTTTGATCCTTTACCTCTTTAAATGAGGGCACCATCAATGTTCGTTCAGAGTCTCAAATGCGCCTTGACAATGGATTCAAGGCATTCGTTATTGCGGTTATCTAGGGGTTGGAGTTCCTCGTTAGAGTTAGTATAAGGTTTCGACTCCAGCTCTGATGTTCTACTTTGTTCAATTGTTGCTGGACAAGGTGATGAATGACAAAGGTTACCGAAGGTGAAGAACAAGATCTGCTTGTATTGTCTTCATAATTTCTGTATTTCTCAAGGATCTCTACATAATATCATGATGTAATTTTTCACTTCTAATATAATTTCAGCCAAATTGAAAAAAAAAAGAATTCCTAGAAAGAAACAACATAATATACAACATCGGGTAAACCATATGTGAGAATCACAATGATGCATTTGGTATTTGGTGAAGATATTTCCAATAAGAAAAATCCAGGTCACCTCTTTTTACTAGAGCATCCTCTCAACGATGCCAATTGTAGGTACCAGATGTTGTACCCTGTATGCACAAATATCTAGCCTGCACCATAAAGTAATCGGATGCACCAATCTAAGGCAGAACAAAAACAAAGCACAAACATAAAAAAACAGCGCAAAAGGACGTCACCATGAGCACAAGTGTAGATAATCATCTCCAAAATCCAAAAAAAAATAGAATTCCTTAAAAGAAACATCATAATATAAAAACCGAGTAAACCATATGTTAGAATCACAAGGATGCATTTGGTATTTGGCGATGATATTTCCACTAAGAAAAATCCATGTCACCTCTTTTTACTAGAACATCTTCCCAAAAGAACTCTCAATGAGGCCAATCGTAAGTACCAGATGTTGTACCCAGTATGCACAAATAGCCAGCCTGCACTATAAAGCAATCAGATACACCAATCTAAGGCAGAAAAAAAGGCAAAAAAAAAAAAACAAAGCACAAACATGAAAAAAAAAATAGTGCAAAAGGTCATCACCATGGGCACAAGTGTAGATAATGATCTCCAAAATCCATTGAGAAAAAACTCAATATAATAACTTTTGCCATAACTGCACCCTGACATCACAATCGCAATTAGCTATTGGAAGGATTGGAACAAATGTGTCAATAATAAATAAATAATGGGTTGCAATCATTTCGATGACAAAATTGTGGACAATGGAACCTGTGCCACCACAAATTTGGAATAGTTTTCCTTTTTTTTTCCTTCTACCGATTTGAAAGCAAACAAATTTTGTGTTTACTACGCTGCTCAACACAAGCCAATTATCTTCCACCAGAAGCCTCCCCCACCAAGCCATATAACAATATTTATGACCAAAATAACAAACCTTTAACGCCACCATTGAGTCAACTGAGAACATACCCTGAGCCATCGAAGACAAGAGCAGACCCTTTGCCATAGTGGGTGAGACCATCCATGATGTTCGAGAGGAATGAGTCATAATTTCTTTATTTCTCAAGGATCTCAACATAATATGCGGATGTATTTTTGTCACTTCTAATATAATTTCAACCCTATTGAAAATAAAAAAGAATTCCTTGAAAGAAGCAACATAATATATAAGATTGGGTAAACCATATGCGAGAATCACAAGGATCCATTTGGTATTTGGTGAAGATATTTCCACTAAGAAAAATCCAGATCACCTCTTTTTATTGCAACATCTTTCAAAAACAACTTTCAATGATGGTATACCCAGTATGCACAGATATCTAGCCTGCACTATAAAGTTATCAAATGCACCAATCTAAGGCACAACAAAAACAAACACAAACATGAAAAAAAAACATTGCAAAAGGTAGTCATCATGGGGTGTGTAGATTCATTATCTCCAAAATCTATTAAGAAAAAACTCAATATAATAAATTTTCGCAATATAACTGCACCTTAACATCGCAATTAGCTATTGGAAGGATTGGAACAAATGTGTCAATACCAACTACATAATTGGTTGCAATCATGTCGATGAAAAAATTGTGGATAACGGAACCTGTGCCACCACAAATTTGGAATAGTTTTCCTTTTTTTCCTTCTACCAAAACGAAAACAAACAAAATTTTCATTTATTGTGCTACTCACAACAAGCCAATTATCTTTCACCAAAAGCCTCCCCGCCAAGAAATATAATGATATTTATGACCAAAATAACAAACCTTTAGCGCCACCACTGAGTCAACTAAGAATATACCCAGAGCCATAGAAGACAGAAGCAGACCCTTTGCCATAGTGGGTGAGGCCATCTATGATGTTCAAGAGGAATGAGTCATAATTTCTTTATTTCTCAAGGATCTCTACATAATATCATGATGTACTTTTTCACTTCTAATATAATTTCAGACATATTGAAAAGGAAAAAATTCTTAGAAAGAAACAACATAATATACAACATTGGGTAAACCATATGTGAGAGTCACAATGATGCATTTGGTATTTGGCGAAGATATTTCCACTAAGAAAAATCTAGGTCACCTCATTTTACTAGAGCATATTCCTGAAACAACTCTCAATGATGTTGTAGGTACTAGATGTTGTACCCAATATGCACAAATATCCAGCCTGCACTATAAAGCAATCAGATACACCAATCTATGGTAGAACAAAAGCAAAGCATAAACATGAAAAAAAAATGTGCAAAAGGTCATCACCATATGCACAAGAGTAGATAATGATCTCCAAAATCCATTGAGAAAAAACTCATTATAATAACTTTTTTTAGTATAAATTGCACCCTGACATCACAATTAGCTGTTAGAAGGATTAGAACAAATGTGTCAATACCAACTAAATAATGGGTTGCAATCATGTCGACAACAAAATTGTGGACAATGGAACATGTGCCACAAAAAAATTGGAATAGTTTTCTCTCTTTTTTTCCTTCTACCAAAATGAAAACAAACAAATTTTGCATTTACTACGTTGCTCACCACAAGCCAATTATCTTCCACAAGAAGCCTCACCGGCCAAGCCAGATAATGATATTTATGACCAAAATAACAAACCCTTAGCGCCATTACTGAGTCAACTAAGAACATACCCGAGTCGTAGAAGACAGGAGCAAACCATTTGCCATAGTGGGTGAGGCCATGCATGATGTTCAAGAGGAATGAGAGAACCATGGAATCAAAGAGTGAAGTGGTGCACATGGCACTTAACACTGACAAGAATATAGTGTAGGAGTATACTAACATCAAGACACCGAACGAGAGGTTCCACAACAAACCAAGGCCCCCAACGACCAATAATAAACATAACAAGATCGATATAGGATAAATCAACAAAAGATAATAAAAGAGTAAAATGCACCAGCAGTCCCTAAACTATTCCCGTGATGTCATCTTGGTTTCCAAACTCTCAAATTGTAGATATGGCTCCCTAATCTTTTTAAGTCAATCAGTCGAGGTCCAAAATAGCTATGACACCCTCCAGCTACTGATGTGGCATGCTAGTGTGGTCTGGCGGGAATTTTAGTGACATCCGGAGGGTAGTGTGTTTTGCACTTTAGCCCTACAAACTGTATCTTTTGCACTGGACTCTAACCTAATCCCCATTCCTCTCTTCTTCACATCAGTGTCCCCCGCCCCCTCGTTCCCCCTCCCTCTAGCTTTGTCCCCTTGCTCAATTTCATGGTAGGGAATCAAGCGATTTGTCATCTGTTAGGCGTAGAGGAAGGCAAGTTTACCTCTTATCTTGTGCCCATGTTGTGGATGGAGGAACGTGGTGGAGCATAAGGCGATGACGAGATGGAATCGAGGTTGAATTTTCTACACTTTCTCAAATCACAAGGTTAGTTCAATTTATGTCAATTCGTAATTGGTTAGGGATCTACTGTTGTTGGATTTGATTTTTCTTGTGTTTTACTCCAGAGAGATGGATAGGGGTGTGAGTTATGGTTTTAGGTGGAGGACTACATTAAGTACTTGAGGCAGCAAAAAAATCTTTGGTGATGAAGAAGAAGAGCCGGTGACAAAGATGTTTTCGGGCCCAAAGATGGTTGATCAGAGGCAGTGATGTTGTTTTTGTGGTGAAGAATTAATTGTGACAGAGATGTAGGCAGAAGGTGATTCATGGAGCAAAAGGGGAAGAATTGAAGGAAGGAGTATCAACTTTGATAGCCATAGTGAATGAAATAGCATCGTTACTGAAGACCATTGTATGTGTGCAAGCGCGCTTATGCTATTAGCTATGGTTATGTTGCTCTATGTTGAGCTTAAGAATTGAAGAATTGCAATGTTGAGCTATCTATAGTTAGGCAATGCAATGTATCAGCTATATGTATTGTTCTGAGTTGAAATGCAATGTTTAATGGTGCATCATGGATTTTCATCAAATGTGTGGACCTCAAGATGTACATCTCATAACAAATTTTAACATACCATTAACTTGTCATGTTACATTGTAACTGACTTAAGCTAGGTGCTAACATATGCATCATCTAAATTTAGCATCCACAAATAGTCCAGGTGCTACCATTGTAATACATAACTTAGTTGAACATACCACAAAAGGATCCTATGAACTTGCTCCACACAAAAACCAACTATGCCGACTTCACAAAAGGAAACTATGTTTCAAGCAAAAAAAGAAATTGCTATGCTCCATTCCCAAAAGCAAGCTTCATGTCCATCCAAATTCATGCATGCCTAGTAGAAGACTTCTTCTTGGCACCACCAACTCTAATCTTTTTATCTACTGTTGCAGTCGTGCTCTTGCCCATTCTTGTCTTCCCTTCTTTGCTTGCAATTGTAAGTGGCACTCATATTGCAGTAGGTTGGTTGGACGAAAGCAGAGTCATCAATGATGCAGGTATTAGCTCCATCCTAGAAGATTTAGTTGGTTGGTAACAATAAAATGTAAAGTTAGTTAGAAATCAAATTGAAGGAAACATAATAGCATTTCTGACACTGAACTCACATCTGCTATCATCTGAGAAAGCATGGTGTTGCTTTGCTGTGAGAATATCTATTGACTTACAAGCTCAGGTTGCAACACATCCTACAATACCATGCAACAAAGTTGTTACATTGAATTTTGCAAAAGAATTTAATTGTAGCAGTTGACTTACTTGTGTAATGAAAGGTCCATCATCTTCTATTAGTTCTTAAACATAAGGTGGTGGTGGCTTCCTTATAGTTACATTCTTTGGCTTTTATGCCTAATTTAGTGATTTCATCCTATCCATGTTTCTATTCCCCATATATGGCCTTCATTGCCAATCTCCTTGCCCTGGCAAGTTTGCTCTTGGAAGGTGTCAAGATTGATTCCTTCTGAGTGTCATCTTATCATCTACTCTAAATATGTCCATATACTTCTCCGCTAGCCATTTTGAGGTACACCTTTTTAGAACCCACTCCTTGTGGCAATTGTGGTCTCCAAAGTATGTATTGACCATGAAACACTTGACCCTGCTATCCACTGATACATAAAGTTCTAAGGACATTATCTGTATAATGAGTCCTTATTCTTCTTCTGTCATTTCTTGGCGTCTTGATTTCTACTCTATTCTTCAAATTTTCAAACATTTTTCCCACTTGAATGTTGGATTGTCCATGCCTTATGGCATGAATGACTTGAACCTTATTCTACTTTATCCTTCATCATCAGAATTTGGTAGTTGTAAACCTTCCGTATCTATTGAGAGTTCCTCCCCATCTGCTTGTGCTGTTTGACTACCACCTTGTTGTCCCTTTATTCTACTACTAGTTGCCTTCTTCTCCTTGGTAGCACCCTCATCAGTCACATCCTCATTGACATTATCCACAAATAGGTCATCATATCCATCTTCTAACTCATAATAACTATCCAAGAAGTCATGATAATCTTCACTATCATCACTACCTATGTCAATACCATCTCCAACTATTTCATGTTGAACATGATCGACCCTTGATCTGAGATTTGTGTAGAAATCAGGAAGCTTCTCACCAACTTTCTTGTCAACAATATTCACCTTTTTTTGGGCTTAATACCTTGGGCAATTACGCTATATGGTTTGTTACAATGCCATCCCAATTTAGGATAGCAATATTGCCATCATGATCAAAATAAACTAGAAAGTTCTTCACCCTGTCTACCACTAAAACCATAACATTGGTGTCTCTGTGTGTGACTACAATCCTCAGACCATCTATAAGGGTCTTTCCAGGCAACAACTAGTAGGTGTTGAAATGTGACACCCATATCATACCCAAGCTGCACAACAAAATCATCTACTCAAAGAGGAGACCAAGTATATGACTCACAATGATCAAACTAGTCCACCTTCTCATTAATGTAAGCATGATTTTCAACATGACCAATGAAAAAAAGAAATGATACACCTCCAGCATGAACTCATCAACACTAGATCTTACATTACATCAACCAAATTCAAATTAATGCCCAAACATAACCCCGAACTTAAATTCCTACTCAATTTGGAACAAAAACCCTAAACCCTAGATGCAAAAATCATAACTTTACTCATCTACTGCAATTATTTGGACATAACTTCATCCTAAACCCTCAACTACAAGCACAAAATGGGCTTAATTTTTTATTCACTCACTGTACATAGGGGGCTGGTTCTCCCTTTCGCCATAATCTGGCCACCATTGTGATCGATTGCCATGAGCAATGGCCCATGGAGGAGCGACCATCGATCCCTCTACGCTTCTCTAACCACATCTACTCTTTGATCCCAACCGCTCATCGATCCCTCTACGCTTCACTAACCATAGCTACTCTTTGATCCCAGCCGCTTGCCTCCTATCATCACCTTCCTGATCACAAACCCTCTCCCTCTTTCCCTTGACGAAACCAAAGAGACGGGAGGAGGATTGGAAGAATGGCAAGAATATAGGGGCTTCCATGCATATATTACCATCCTCTCCACCATCACGTGGGGTTCACGTGCAAATACAAACCATGCTGGCACGCCACATCAGCAATTGGAGGGTGTCATGACTATTTTGGACCTTAGCCGAGACACTTAAAAAGATTAGGGAGCCAAATCTGCAATTTGAGAGTTTAGGGTCCTAGATGACATTGTGGGAATAGTTTAGAGGCTGCTGGTGCACTTTACTCATAATAAAAACACCTTCCAGTCTATCGTCTATCATGTTGATGCCACTTTGGTTGAAAAAAATTAATGTCTTTTAGTTTTATATTTTTATTCAAATAGGTACGTCCATAAGCATATGAATCCACAACTAGCATTAAGGTCAGCAATAATTAGGAGAATCACTCCGACGTAAGATCTAACAACATCAAAGGTAACTTACCCAAGTTTCTTATAGCATGAATACCCAGCCTACCCCTTACTATTTTTAGTGTTGTATTTTTAGTGTGGGCATACAAACACGTAATATCTAGTTTATGGGGAACTATCAAAACATGCTCTTCAAGAATTTATCTATCGACGAGAGAACTTTTAACTTTGTGGAACCGAGTAAAAAATGAACAACTCAGTGAGCTAATCATAGCTCAATGTGTTAGGGTCCTTGTGGTGGAACCTGCTCATCCAGGTTCGAGTTTTGGCATGGGTGCTCATATTTTTCTAGGATTAAATCTCAGAAAGAAATATTACATACACACATGGGTGCATTCAATACTCAAAGAGCATATCCGTGCTACATTTTTCTGGGATTAAATATCAGAAAGGAATAATACATATATATGTGGGTGCATTCAGTGATCAAAGTATGTACCCACACTATATGAGGTTAGACATCCAATCTAGTTTAGGTGTGCGCTAAGACGCATCCACACAGATGTACGTGGATGTGAGTGCAGTGTATGTACGACTTATACTTGTAAAACAAAAATGAACAGCACAAAAGCGCATAATAAGTTTGTTCTTTATTGTGCTAAAGTGAAACCATTCCACGCCTGTGTGACTCTCTTCAACTTCAAGTCACCCATATCCAGTTACGGAGCTTAAGCTCAGCCAACCTAGGCCGTAGCCCCCCTCCCCCAACATTTTGGCCAAAAATAAATTAGCACTAGGTATGCAACCCATGCTAGTATACCTAGTACTCCAGTTTAGAGTTATTTCTATTATGATCTATTAATCTCATTTGAATATCCAAGTATGGAAAATGTCAATGAACTGCTCTTTGATGGCTATAAATTATACCATATGTTAGTATTATGGTTTATCACTTGAATATTTTTTATTCTCTTTGTTCTTTGCCTCCCCCCCCCCCCCCCTCCCAAAAAAAATGGTCAAGTTCCGTCACTGCCCGTATCCATATAGTTTGAACGTACTACAAAATCCATGTGTCGGCCTGAGTACCACTTAACCCAAAATTGCTTCGCTCATATGATATTTAACACTTTTGACAAATATTTGCCAAAAATGGTGCTCCTTGGGACCCTGGCCATGCTTGTACATGCTTTGAATCGTGTCAGGAAATTCGTTTGATAAATCGATGGAGGTTTGAAATGCCATATATCAGGTTTGGCGTATAAATCAAAGTGGTTTGCCTTTCAATTTAGTTTGTTTATAATCGATGGAGCTTTGAAATGTCACATTTAGTTTTGGGTTTTTTACAAGGAGAAATATTGCGTTTGAGCGTTGAAGCTGTTCTTGCCAATCAACTATTACACGCAATTTAGTTTAAATGCACTAGACTTGTATCAAACCCTGTGTAAGTTGCATCCGAGCCTTAGCTCGGCTGGTAGTGACGGAGGGAGCAAGGAGCTCCCCTTCCGAGCCACCCGCGTTTGAGCCACGGGGCTGCGCTGGATGCACGCCTCGTAAGGCTCAAAGAAGCCTCCGGGAAGAGGGCCCAGTGTTCTAAAAAAAACCCTGTGTAAGTTTCATAAGTTAGAATGTTTATTTTAATTGTGCTACATTTAAATTCAAGATGACCATGTGCGTATAGGTTGAGGTCACCTGGCCTGTGTTTTCTATTTTAGGTATTTTTTTGCAAAATAAAAAGAAAACTAGCTCGGCCATTTATGCTCGAATTTGCAAAGGAGATGGAACATGGTTATCTAAAGCTAACATGTTTTTGGAAGAACATATAAATTTTGCAGGAATTTTCCAGAAAACAATTCATCAGTCCCTGCAGCAACCAGGAAGAAAAAAATCCTAGGTACTAAATTGCGGGCTTTAGATTGCAGAGCAAAGGAGATGAAAGAAAAGATGGAAAGCGGCATTTTAGACAGGACTCAGAACTGAGGCCTGGTATACACATATGCATGGTGCCGTGCACTTGAGACCAATGGAGGAAAAAAGAAAGGGAACAAGGACTATCAGAGCATATTTGTAATGTATCAGATGAGTTTTATATATTCCCTCTTTTTTGACTTTTCGTTAACAAGATTTTGATCCTCTACATCAAACGTGGGACACTTGATTTGCATATGTTTTCGCAAGATTTTGTCCCAACTCGGTGATTCACCGTCCTTTTTATCTGATAGGAGGAAATTAGATGCCTCTTTCAATCTTCCATGACATCACAATCACCCACTTTTAAAGATATCTAGGATCAGAGGTGGATCCACCAAGAGGCCGGAGTAGGGATGAAAACGGAAAATCCCGTTCCGTTCTGGTGTCGTATCCCGTTTTTTTCAGTCCGTTTTTGTTTTTTTCTGTTCCCGTCTATCCTGTTTTCGTTTTCGTCCGATTGAGAAAATGTGAAAGTGAAAACGGTAGGAGGTTTTTCCGATCGTTTCCGTCTGTTTTCACCCCTATGCTCACTTATGTCTTTGGTTGAGACTTATCACTTATGTTTATTATATGCTCAAGTATCGAGTTAAGGTTTATGTAGTTCTTTTTTAAGGAGTACAAAATATGACATACATAACCTACTTACATCACACTCATGCCTAACGTACGCATACACGTGTATGTCCTAAGCATACACGTTACAGATATATTCTCGCTAAACGGGCACGTGTGTGCATACCCCTAACTACTAAGGAAAAACCCCCGATGAGGCTCGTGGGTGGCCGTCCCTGTCAGTCTGCCACTGGGAGCGAACCAACCAAGCTACTGCTTGGTCCTAAGGATTATATTGTTGTATCTTCGTATCTTGTATTGTTTGAGTCAAATATTGATAAAAATAATAATATGTCGTGTGAATCGAAAAATCATATGACATTTTTTTTACTTTAATGCGACTTACTGATTGGATTGGTTCATTAAACTTATTAATTCAGTGTTATCTGAAGATAATGTTAAACTTATACATGTTGACATGTCTTGATGGTTCTGTAGGTCGGTGTTTCCATTTTGTGTTTTCGAATCCCGACCGATACCGACATTTTCCTGATCGGATTGGTTCGTTTTCGGCCCTCCGATTATGTCCGACCGTTTTTGTTTTTTCCCGTTCCCGCCTATCCCGTTTTCTTTTTCGTCCGGCAGAGAAAATATGAAAGTGAAAACGGTTAGAGAGTTTTCCCGACCATTCTCGTCCGTTTTCATCCCTAGGCCGGAGGAAGCCCTCCTACCTTAGCGCACATGGGAGCCCTTAAACCCCCTTCAATTTCTAGGTATGGAAGAAGCAGAAGGAGAGAAGAAAAAGAGAAATAGGAGAAAGAAGAAGAGTGAAAACCCCTTACTTGGCGATCCTAGATGTGCCACTGCCTGGGATAACGAATTGTGTGCCATCCTTGCCACCAGCATGCATCCCATGTTTAAGTTACCTTATTTGAATGGCAAAATCGATTATCAGTGTAAGGGCTTAGCCAACAATGACGAGATTACATCTGATTTATTTGGATTGACAGGAAACTAGCTCATTTTCTTTGACAGTTGGGAGTGATCGGGCGATCTCTAGCCATCTAAACAAGCCCTAAGATTACCGAGAACACATAATCCTCGTTTGATCTCATCTTTCCTTTCATGGACCATTTCCAACACATAAAATAAAACATAGGAATGCATTGTCACGTGCATCAAGAAGCATTTTTTGTTTGGCAAAATAGCCCTCATACAACTCTCTCTCTCTCGCCCCTTTTTGCTTCTTTGAGCCAAGGTAAAGAGTACTTTGGTAACCATTCATTGCCTCCCATGACGAAATGTAGGTCATTTTCTCGTGCTTATATTTGCACGCTGCTCTGCACGACGATAGCACCATGCGGCCGGAATAGCAACTAATGGTCAGAGTGACAATTTAACTTCAGACACCGTGTCAACTTAAACATCCCCTTCCATTTTGCCACAGCCAGTAGTTTACTGCCTAGCCATGGCCAACACCGATGTATCATCAAAGTTACAGGAAATAAACAACAAACACACATCATCAGGTAAACCATACGAGAGAATCACAAGGATGCATGCAGCTGGTATAACTAACGAAAACCCAGGTCAGCTCTTTTGACTGCAGCATCATCTCACGGCAATCTACAGAATTCTCGCAGCAATGCCAATCGTAGGTAACATATGTTGTACCAGTATGCACAAAGATCCAATCAGCAGTATAAAACAATCATATGCACCAATGTAACACAGAACAAAACAAAGTGTGTCCATCCAGACATTAAAAGAAACCAATGCAAAAAGCTGTCATCATTGGCACATGTGTAGAGAATGATCTCCAAGATCCATTGAGCATAGCTCGATGTGATAACTTTTGCCAATAAAACTGCACCCTGGCATCGCAATTAGCTGTCAAAAGGATGGAACAAATGTATCGATACCAACTAAAGAATAGGTTGCAATCATGCCGACGACAAAACTGTGGACAGCGAAACCTGTGCCACCGCAAATTTGGAATAGTTTTCCTTTTAGCTTCTACCAAAACATAAACGAACAATTTCACATTCAATGTGCTGCTCACCACAGGCCAATCATCTTCCACCAGAAGCCTCCCACACCAAGCCAGATGATGATGTTTACGACTGAAATAACAAATCCGTAGCCCCACCACTGAGCCAATGGAACATACCCCGCGCCATAGAATACAGGAGCTGACCCTATGCCATAGTGGGTGAGGCCACCCATGATGTTCGAGAGGAATGAGAGAACCATGGCAGCAAAGAGCGAAGGGGTGCCCAAGGCACTCGCCACTGACAAGAACGCAGTGAACATCGCTCCAATATGTGCGGCGCCACTAGCGAAGAAATAGTGGGAGTAGAAGTACAGCAGCACCAAGACACCGAATGAGAGTTGCCACGATAAACCAAGGCCTCCAACGAACTGACAAACAAAACAAGGTCAACATAGGAGACATCAGCAAAACATAGTAAAAGACACCTTCCAACCTATCATTTTGAAAAGGTCCACAATAATATTAAACTGGACATGTCACAATGATCCAAGTAATGTCCTTAATTTTTATATTTCTTACTTTCGCACTGATGCATCAATAAGCATACGATTCACAACTAGTGTTGCCGGTCAGCAACAAACAAGAGAATTGTTCCTTATACCATGCCTACCCAACCTACCCCTTACCGTTTTTAGCGCTCTTTTTCAATGTGGACAGACAAATAGCACGATAAATCGGTACTCATTTCTCGTGAAGGATCAAAACATGCATGTGGGTTTTACTATTACTAGGACATTTATTATCATTATTATTTTCACATTATCTTTTTGGTTCCACGGATAGAAGCGTGTGGAAGTTAGCAATACATTGTTGTTGTTGATCAAAACATGCATTTTGTCAAGAATTTATCAGCCGAAAAGAAAATTTTCAACTTTGTGGAACCAAGATTAAAAAAATGAACAACAATAACACAAACAGCACAGAATAAGTTTTCGGGATGCTAAACCATAACGTATAGTGGTAAAGTGTATCCATCATGCTCAATGTCTATTTATCTTTTGTAGTTAGTGGTTAATTTTGTAAAGCTTGCTAATCATAAAGGCCATACCAATATAAAGACAAATCACTATGTATCACTTGGCCTTCTGATATGTCAAGAGTCAAGGCACATGAGCGATAGAGAGTTGTGGGAGGAAAAGGGAGTGTACCTTCACAACAGTCTCACTGAACCAAGAGATCAACCCGTATTTGTTCAGATAGCCAGCCATTGCGATAAGTGCAGCAAACCATGTAAGGGTATCCCATGCCACAGACTCCGCCAAACACTCTTTCCATGTGACAACTCCTGAGATCAGGAGAACTGATAGACCAAGAATTGCTGCAGACACCGCATCCACATTCAGCATTCCTCCAAAGACCCAAAGACCAACCTGGCAGCAAGCAGAGACAATGTTCAGTGATTTAAGTGTCCAGTTTCTATTCAAGATAGATGCAGACAGCGCAATGAAAGAAATGTACAGAATAGCCATGCTCTGACTGGGTTTGCCTCTACTTTTTGCGAATCAGGTTCTCAATCACAGCAGTAATACAATGACTGAATTATAGACACCATAGAGTTCTTTCTATAAGTGTAACCGAAGATTACAGAGGAAGAACACGAACTAGCACAACTGAGGATGTAATCACTGACAGTCACAATTACTGAATATCCCCGAGTTCCAAGTGAAATCACAGGTTGAAGCTAAATGTCCCAAATTCTCATCAATCACTAAACAGCACTTGAATACAGGGAGCAAGGAGACATGGAGCACCCCATTACCAAAAAGCTCCACGTAAGTCCTTCAGCACCAGCAGATAACAAGAATCCTACCACTCTATAGACATCAAATGTGGCATCTAATCATAAAAAAAAGACTAGAAACTATGCAAGATGGCTGATGATTAATTGATTATACCCATCAGGTGGATAAAAATATTAATACGAGCAAATTCAAAGCATGATTAAGAAAAGGCTATTGCATAGAAAAGAAAAGGCGAATGTTCCATTATACCGTGAGCAGCAACGTGCCGGCCATGAGTGTCTCCTCCTTGCTCATGGGCCCCATCTTGGCGAGCTGCTCCTTCGCCAGACGTGGCGCATCAGGGCTTGTCTTCACCTCCGGCGGGTAGATCACGTACAGTATGAGCGGCACAAGCACCAGCGACACCAGCCCCGGCACAATGGCGGCCTTCGCCCACAGCGTCCACCCGATCCCTTGCCCGATCGTGGCCGCCGTCAGGTTGGCGGCGAGCGGGTTCGCCGCCATCCCGGTGAGGAACATGGCCGACGAGATCACCGAGGTCTGGAAGCAGGTGAGCATGAGCCACGAGCCGAGCTTCCGCTCGGTGCCGTCGCCGGTGCGGGACCCGCACGCCTCGCAGAGCGACTTGACGAGCGGGAGGAAGATGCCCCCGGCGCGCGCGGAGACAGAGGGAATGGCGGGCGCGAGGAGCGCCTCGGCGAAGACGAGCGCGTAGCCAAGACCGAGCGAGGATCCCCCGAAGGCGGAGACGAAGGCGTAGGCGACGCGGTTGCCGAGGCCTGTCTTGATGAAGCCGCGTGCGAAGAAGAAGGCGAGCGCGATGAGCCAGGGGATGGGGTCCCCGAAGGCTGAGAAGGCGGCGGCGAAGGTGAGAGTGCGGGTTAGCACGGCGGCGCCGAGGCCGAGCAGAGCGACGGCGCCGAGCGGGAGCGGCTGCGTGATGATGCCGACGATGGTGGAGAGGAAGATGGCCAGCAGCTGCCACGCGTTGCGCGCCACGCCGGAGGGCGGGGGGATGAGCCAGATGAGGACGCCCGTCGCGATGGTGGCCAGCAGCGGCTTGATTGCCGCGCCCTTCAGCGCCGGCTTCGGCGGCGGCGCGGCCGGCGCCGACGCCGCGGCTGCGATGGGAGGGAGGACGTGGCGAGCGGTGGCACTGGGGTCTAGGCTCAGAGGCTTGGAAGGGAGGGAGTGGGAGTGGGAGAGGGAGATGGGTTTGGAGGCGGCGGCAGCGGTGGAGCGGCGGGGGAAGGAGAGGGAGGGGAGGCGGGGGCGGAGGCGGACGCCGAGGTGGTGGCAGGTGAGCGGCGATGCCGCGGTGGAGGACGCCATGGCGGCCACGGCGGCGGCGGCGAAGGGGGGCGAGGAGGAGCACGAGATGGAACTGGAAATGGAGATGGGTGAGGGGAGGTGGGGTTTAAACGGATGGACGGCGGGGATGGCGTCGGGCGCGTGGAGCATCGGGCGTATCGGATCGGCGCGTGGACTCGGCGTTGGTGCTCCGGTGGGTCCAGGGGGTCAGACACACGGGTCAGCAGGATGTGTTGTCGTTATACCGAAGCGAGAGGCCAAGATGAGGATCTTGGTATTCCTTGGTGAAAGGTGGTGATCGAGAGGAGAACTGAAAATTGGCTTGAATGGTTCCTAGAATTGGTTATACTATCTGTTTATTAGGAATTAAATTTTAGATTTATTCTTTGTATATTATAATTACTAATCTTTAAACTTCGTATCTTCAATTTTCAATAGACGTCTGTGAGTATGTATGTGTGATGGTTTGAGTGTGTGCGTTTGTTTACGAATTTTACTATGTTTTAAAAAATAAATGCGCCATTTAGAATATGATTCTGATCTTGTGATAGGACGTTTGACATAGAATGAGTGGAGCATACTAAGAATATCCAATGCTAAGGAGCTCTGTTAGAGAAAAGTGGGACAAGAAATGGAATATCTATGTCAAGCTAGGTAAGGCCGGTAGTTAGGTAAGTAAGAAGTGTTTTATTCTTAAGAAAATGTACATATACATCAAGAACTCAGGCTTGCACTTCAAGAAGAGTGAGGTGAGCATGCATGCTCAAGCCTTGTCAATATAGCCAGCGCTCGGACTCGAAAGTAACAAAGTAGTTCATGTGTGGCATTACAAAATCTTGTTGTGGAGAATTGTAGTAGGCTACTAGGCTGTAGTGGCGTAGGTAAGACTAAATTCTATGGGTTACTTAAATGTAATACTAACACAGGATTATCACAAATCTTATTCAAATAGAAGCCGGTGCTAGAGGTTATACCAGAGTACGACCAGCGAAGCCTACCCATGGAAGGGTGTAGTTCGTTTGTAGCATCTGCGGATTTATTTGAAAAGTTTTACTTAGTGAAGATTTAGTAAAGTGAGGAGGACTAAACGCGATTAATATTACACTAAGGGTATAAAGTTCAACTTGATCATCTGTTTGTGACGTTAGCCTATAAATAAAGTTGAAAAGCAATTTGAAATTGCAAAGCAATAACATCCTTTTCACACTTTTGTTTACCGTACCTCCATATATAAAGAGAGGATATGTTTTGTTGGGTTTTCAATTTTCCAAATGGCAATGAGAAGACTCATAGATAAATCTCTGAGTGCCGAGTCTATATTCATTACACTCCCTCCATCCATTTTTACGACATCCACATGTTATCTAAAATATATCTTTGACCATTAATTTCTATTATAATTTATTAAAAAATATAGCAAAATGTCGATTATTCAATCTAAATATGTAAGAGAATCTGTGGTCAAAGTTTAGATAGTTACTTTCAGCAACCCAGACTGTCACTTTTTTGTAAGTGCAGATAGTAGCATTTTTAAGACCAATGCATCACAAAAATTAACACATCTTCCGAAGAACTTTCAATATACAAAATCGTCCTCTGTGATTAAAGAAATTCAAGTTTATTAATTTAAAATGTACTATTACTATTAGACAGTGACGTGCAAAGTTGAGATAAAGAAAAAGGTCACCGGTCTCTATACGGAAACAAATGGTTCCAACGAGAAAACCAGGACTTTTTTTTATTTTAGCCTTTTTAAAACTAATATTTTAATAATAGTTCGCCGAATTCTAAATTTTTAAAAACTAGCCTCTTTTGTCACGCCAAAGTGTCTGACGTGACTCCCCAACTTAATCACGCCATATTCATTGGCGTGACCAAAGTGGCCATGCTGACGAAAACCCCGACGCCTTTACACATGGGTTAGATGTGTCAGCGTGAGTCACGCAAAATTGGTTGAACAGTACTTTCGCGGATAAACAGTGTTTTCAGCGGTTTCAATTGTTTCCTTTCCGCTTTCTCTATTTAAGTAGTGGGGTTGCCGTACTCTAAAATTTATAAAACTTTTTTTTATGTCTTATAATTCATAATGAATCCATTTTAAAAGGATTCACCTCAATACCCCATCTAGGTTTTAAAATAAAAAACTTCAAAAATGGTTACTTTTAGAAATTCTAGTAATTTTTAAGGCCTCAAATAAATTTCCAAAAATCTGAAAAAATTCACTAATATTCCTTTCTTGTGGCGTAAGAATTTCTAAAATTATTTTTAATCCTAGGTTACTTGGTGAAAAAGTGAGCTCCTTTGCAATGCTCCATTTATATACATTTTTATCATTTCATACTATTTAGCCTTGTAAACGCCCTCTAAATAATTAGTAATTATATTTGATTTTCCTCAAAATTTTGCCAGTGCTTAATGCAACATGTACAGGTTCTATTTGCAAACTTGCACATCCAATAGAGTCGTAGAATTTGAATTATTCAATTTCGAATGTTGGTATATGTTACAATTTGTTCTATAACAATAATACTTAGGTGACTTGTGGAGCCAAAAAGAATTGCCATTTGTGGTCTAAACCATACCAAATTTATTGTATGGATAGTTCAGAATATGTTTTAGCCAAACCACACACATCATTTATTCTTTCTCTTTAGTCTACTTATTTAAAGTTTATTAGTCTTCCTAAAAATTATGTATGTGGTTCGGCTAAAACATATTTTAAACTATCCATACAATAAATTTGGTATGGTTTAGACTGCAAATGGCAATTTTTTTTTGGCTCCACAAGTCACCTAAGTATTATTGTTATAGAACAAATTGTAACACATACCAACATTCGAAATTGAATAATTCAAATTCTACGACTCTATTGGATGTGTATGTTTGCAAATAGGACCTGTATATGTTGCATTAAGCGCTGGCAAAATTTTGAGAAAAATCGAACATAATTACTAATTATTTAGAGGGTGTTTACAAGGCTAAATAGTATGAAATGATAAAAATGCATATAAATAGAGCATTGCAAAGGAACTCACTTTTTCACCAAGTAACCTAGGATTGAAAATAATTTTAGAAATTATTACGTCATATGAGAGGAATATTAGTGAATTTTCTCAGATTTTTGGGAATTTATTTGAGGTCTTAAAAATTACTAGAATTTCTAAAAATAACTATTTTTGGAGTTTTTTTATTTTAAAACGTAGATGGGGTATTGAGGTGAATCCTTTTTAAATGGATTTATCATGAATTATAGAACATAAAAAAAAGTTTCATAAATTTTAGAGTACGGTAATCCCACTACTCAAATAGAAAAAGCAGAAAGAAAATAATTAAAACCGCTGAAAACACTGTTTATCCAAAAAAATATTGTTTGCCTGAGTCACGTCAACTAATTTGGCGTGACTCAGGCTGCCACGTCAAATTCACGTGTAAAGGCGTCGGGGTTTCCACCAGCGTGACCACTTTGGTCACGTCAATGAATATAGCGTGACTAAGTTGGGGAGTCACGTCAGAGACTTTGATGTGACAAAAAGGGATAGTTTCTGAAAATTTAGATTTCGACGGGCTATTATTAAAATATTAATTTTAAAAAGACTAAAATAAAAAAAAAAGTCCGAAAACCAGCTAGTCCAATGAGTTTCAACGAGAAAAACAACCTGAGGCGTCCAATGAGAAAGAATAAAAAGAAGAATAGAATAAAAGAGCAGGCCAGCCTATAGACCATCTCCACCCAGCAACCCATCAAAAGAAGAGCCCTCAAACAGACACAGCCTTGGCATTGTGGGGCAGGATCCGCCCTTGCGGACCTCGTAATTGTGGCCAGATCTCGCCGACGGGAGAGGGGGATTGGCCGCGCCCTGGCCGTCCGTTCGTTGCCTGGTCCCTGACGCTTTCACAACCAAGTCACCATCTATAAAAGTCTGCAGCTGAAAGAGACCGGCATTGATTTTTGACCACCACTCGCCATAGAAAAACAACACAAAGACAACGCGAAGCTTACAGACACTGGTCACCCAGTGTTACAATATCAAACCCAGTATTTACAATGTCAGACAAAATAAAAGTACTGGTAACACAGGCACATATCAGGATCTGTTGGTGCAAGAAAAGTCAAGCACAGTGTGAGACAAAAACAGCACCATGGTTGGTGAAAAGGATGCCGGGCTACTGAAGCATCACGGCGAGAGTTACTTTTTCGACATGCGATTCCTCACGCAAGCTCATCGGCTAAAGTTTCGATGGAAATTTGTGCCGGAATGATGTATTACAATGGAAGCATTGTCAAAATACAAAATGTTACACACAAAAATGCGGGGGCATGTTTGGCATCGTCATACTTTGTTTTTGAGTGGAAAAGATGAAAGTGAATGTTTACAATCGGATGAGAAGCCCGATGTGGTATTCCAGCCTGAAATAATTACTCTATAGTTCTTGGTGGTACCCCATGCATGTTTACAGCACAAAACCAGCCGGCTGCGGGTCCTGGCTTCAAGCATTCCTTGGTTTACATCAGAGCCTCGATGTCAATCTCAACGAAAGTGCAGGGGTCCGGAATGCCGAATTTCCTTAGCACCTGCATGTGACACAAGAGTACTAAATAAGCACAAGGGTGTACATAATATGTAATCTGATTAAACAATTCATTTTACGATGCTCTGATCTACATGTTGTGTTATTATTTCTTTTTCTCAGAAATATCATTCGCATTTCACAGCTCCTATTCCTACCAATACTATTTATGAGCATATAAAGTCTAGACAGTAGCAATTGTATCTATCCATGCTTACTAGAATCTGTACCACAGATACAATAAAAAAGAATCACAATTCAACCATATTAGCTGCTTATATTTACAGAAACAAATTTGATATTCTAGTCCACGGAAATTCTCACAACACAAAAGATACAGGGATATAGACAGACTAATACAGTTCTCACAGCGTATTGTACTAGAATAAGACAAAAGTAGTACCTCAGCATGTACAATTCCTAAGTAGCCAACCTGCTTGCCATCACTCATAACGATTTTGCACTGCCTCTTTGGAAAGAACTCAGGTTCCTATCGATAAGAAATCAGTACAAATGTTAACAGCAGCAAAAGAAAGATGGTTTATGTAAACGCTTTATATGCTTATGCTTACATTCGTAGGTACATAGTAATTATTGCCAAAATTGATGTGTGGAGCCCTCACGACTTTGACAATACTATCCACCAGTCCCATAATTTCCTGAACAATTCATAATATTTAGACTAGGCTTAGTGTGAATATGTAAATATCATACTCACACAGAAATTGTCATGTGTACCTCAAAACCAGAAACCCTGTTGCAGTATAAAGCTGCAAGTCGGCGATTATTAGAGGCACCAACATCACGTGATGAGTCCAATGTCACTACATCACCAACTTCAAAAATCTACATACACAACCATTCAAAAATAAAAAAACCATGGCAACCATTCGAGAATATCATGAGATTAGGTACTGACAAAAGAAATTCTACATGGTGTCAAACCAATCTACATGTACCAATAATTAGACTATTATATAAAAGAGGAGGTATCAAGCGCAATCACACTTTGGGTAATCCTGCAATCAATTTTGGATTTAAATCAACATGAAAAAGTCCGCAAAAAGATCTAGGTACACTTCTCAGTTTACTCTATCTATGTAGAAAATTTGAGTTTCGAATTCAATGTGCATTAAGTGTAATAAAAAAGGAGAATTCTGACAAAAGACAAGTTGTAAGAGAAAGGAAAAAAAGAAAAAGACATATGTTACTATTCACAGGGAATCTCCTTTTTTTTCTAACACATTCTAGATTTAAGGTTGGGATTTTAGAGTGTGATACAACACTCCATAGACAACGGCATTGTTTTTTTCAGATTTTTTTATGTTGATTTGGTGCCCAAATAAAATATGTAATTGCATGTTTGTACTTTGCACCTAAGGAGATGATTGTACTAGATATATTGCCCACATAAAAAGGGAGTATGTCATAATCAGCCACAAGAAAAGTGCTTCAATAACACTATGTTGACACCAAGCAGATGAACATTGTTGCTAGTTTTCACAAAATACCTTTATGGGTCTTGGATGGTCTATATTATGTTTCAGAGTTTTCAATAAACATGACATCAGACTAGTCCGAACAACCTGCAAGATCACAAGCAAACCAATGGTTATTATGTGGAACATGCTTAAGGGAATTATGTTTTTTAATCTCATGCAGAACATAGTATACATATGATATAAATGAATAAATGACAATACAGGACTATGTAAATTTCTTTTGCAACAGACAAAAAATGAGAGATAAGTATGAATTGCCACTGATCATGCTGCGTGAAAATACAAAGATATGGATGAAAAGCCAGGTCATCAGGAACAGCCAAAAGTTTGATACCAGGAAAAGAAGAACATACAACTCGTTACATCTAAAAATTGCATAATTAAAGAAAATAGTAGAATCATAATATGTCAGCAAGATGCACCAGGAAATAACTGCAGAAGTGAGCAGATATCCTAGCAATTTATTCATAAGTTAACTAGTATGCATAGGTAAATTACCAACTTTAGGGTGAAACTAGAGATAATATTTAGCAGTGATAGCCATGTGTCATGAATTAAACGTCGACGTTCGTCTTGGAATATATGCAATTGAGAACAGAAAAGTGATACCGCACGCTCTGCGATGACAATCAAGCGGTGGAACAAGGAGGAGCTGGGCGTGTGGGAGAGAGCGCAAGGGGTATCGGGGTAATGGCGGCAAGTCACCCTGCTCACCGAGGAGGGGCTCGCCCTCAGTCACGGCAGAGGCTCTGACTATGGCCAACTACTTGAGGAGTTTATTTCTTAATTGCTTTCCCTAGTACACAAGCTAATGCCTTTATAGATCAGGCTTTGAAGGAATTTAACAAACTAGCTTAACATACTAACAACCTATCATCTCCTCAAACTCCGGTCTGTTGTGTTGCCCGCACCTGTGCTGCGATCACCTCAACCACTTTCGGTTGGAGAGCACAACGCCATCGGATCATCTATTGCCCTGCCGGTTGCTGCCGCCGGATTATCCGTTGCTTGCGCCGTGGGCCTGGGTCTGCTCCGGTAGGTTCTACCCACAAAGGTGTCGGGAACATTGCCTCCCTTGCCAGTAAACAGCTTGTCCTCAAGGTGACACATCGAGTAGGTCCACGTTAACTCCTCTAAAAATTCCCAGGACACATCTGCCTATGTACTCCCAAGCCAATGGACCAACACTTGCCAGCGTCCCGGATGGATTCATGCCTTAGAGACCTTGGTCGGCGCTGGAATGACGCGTCCACGGACGAGATCCGGCAAGGTTGCAACCGTAGTTGGCGGTGGCTCGACGTACTTCTTCAGTAGTGCCACGTGAAAGACGTCATGGATACGTGCCTTAGCCGATAATATCAGCCGATAAGTGACATCACCAACACGCGTGCTGATCTGGAACGGCCCATAGAATGTTGGCGCCAGCTTGGTCTTAGTTCCCTCCTTGATCGATGCCACCAGTCAGTGTTGCAGGTGAAGCCACGCCCACTCCCCTACTCCAAATTGGAGGTCACGATGATGTTTGTCGTGCTTCCTCTTCATATATGCAGCCGCCTGGAGGAGCCTTTCTCTAGTGTAGCGCAAGAAATCGTCACAATCCAAGAGCTGACGGTCAACCGCTTGCACTCTGGCCATGCCGGTTTGGTAGGACAGTAGTGATGGCGGGTCACGGCCATAGATCACATAGAACGAAGTGTGTTGTAGTGCTGAGTGGAACGGAGTATTGTAGCATAACTCTACCCACAGCAGCCACTGCAGCCAGGAACGCGGCCAATCCCCAGCCAAACATTGGAGATACATAGCGATCGTGCAATTGACGACCTCGGACTGGCCATCTATCTGGCGTGAAAAGCCGAGCTGCGCAGAAGCTCCCTGACAGGCGGAATAGCTCTTCCCAAAAAATGGCTTGTGAATACCAGGTCCCGATCACTCACGATTGAACACAATATACCATGGAACTTGATGATGTTGTCGAAGAAAGCTTGTGCGACGGAGTTGGCTGTGTAGGGGTGGTCGAGAGCAATGAAGTGGCCGTACTTCGAGAACCGATCGACCACCGTTAGGATGACTGATTTGCCACCGACCTTGGGAAATCCTTCTAGGAAAATGAGGGAGATATCTTCCCATACGGTTGACAGCACTGGCAGAGGTTGCAAGAGGCCAGCTGGGTGTAGGTGCTCCGTCTTGTTACGTTGGCACACCACGCACCCCCTGACATAGTCGCGCACGCACCAAAGATCATGGGCCTTGTAGAATGTCACACAAAGCCAAAGAAGAGTCTTGTCAGCTCCTTCACGGGCTCCATCATGCGCGTCGGCCAGAAGTTGCGGCTAGACCGTGGAGTTGTCAAGCACAAAAATGCAACCTTTGTGCAGCAGTAGTCCATCGACCTCGGACCACGCCACGTCGGCCTGGTGTGCGGCCAGTTGGGCGCACAACGCAACCGCCTGGGAATCCTGCACCAACTCCTGCCGAATGGTGTCAAAGATAGCAAAAGAGGGCGCAGAAATAGCAGTGCAATGGGCTTGATCATCATGGCGCAGTGAAAGCGCATCCACCACCGTGTTCAGCCACCCCGGTCGATACTCCACTTGAAAGTCGTAACCCAATAGTTTGCTTACCCACATATGTTGGGGAATTGTGGATAAGCGCTGATCGAGGAAGAATTTGAGGCTATAGTGGTCTGTGCAAACCACGAAATGCCGTCCCCAAAGATATGGTCTCCAGTGGCGCACTGCCTTTACGAGCCCGATGAGTTCTTGCTCATAAGCGGCCAGCTTGGCATGGTGAGGCAGTACTGCTCGACTGAAGAAGGCGATGGGCCCGGCGTCTTGGTGGAGCACCGCGCCGAACCCCGACCCGGACGCGTCGCAATCGATGGTGAACGGCTTGTCGAAGTTGGGCAGTTGGAGTAATGGCGCTGAGGTGAGCGCGGTCTTGAGTGCGACGAAGGCGGCCTCAGCTTCTGTTCCCCAGGTGAACGCCTCCTTGAGCAGCGCGGTGAGGGGAGCTGCGATGGCTCCATACCCCGCGATGAATTTCCAATAGTATCCTATTAGGCTGAGGAATCCATGTAGGGCGCGCACCGAGCACAGGCGTAGCCAAGTCTCCACCGCGACCACCTTGGAAGGGTCCATGGCGACCCCTTGGCCAGACACGATGTGGCCAAGGTAGTTCACTTGTTGTTCGCCAAAGAAGCACTTGGATCGCTTGAGAGCGAGGTGGTGCGCCCGTATGACCTTGAAGATCGTCTTGACATGTTGCAAATGTTCTGCTCAGGAAGAGTTGTACACCAGAATGTCATCGAAAAAGACCAGCACAAATTTGCGAAGGAAAGGCTGTAAGATGGAGTTCATGAGGGCCTAAAATGTTGCTGGCGCGTTCGTTAGCCTGAAGGGCATGACCAGAAATTTGAAGTGCCCATGGTGAGTGCGAAATGCAATCTTCTCGATGTCGTCCGAGTGCTTGAGGACTTGATGGTAGCCACTCATGTCAAGCTTTGGTGAAGAAACGGGCGCGCCGAAGTTCATCAAGAAGTTTGTCCACCAATGGTACGGCGAACTTATCCTTGATTGTCTTGTCGTTGAGTTGTCGTAATCGACGCATAATCTCCAGGATTCATCTGGTTTCTTCACAAGGAGTACCAAAGACAAGAACGCGGACGTGCTCGCCCGTATAATGCCTTGTGCCAACATGTCAGCACATTGTCGCTCGATCTCATCTTTGAGCAATTGCGGGTACCGATACGGTCGGACCGCAATTGGTAGGTTTCCTGGCAGCAGGTGGATATGGTGCGCTCGCTGCCGGGATGGTGGCAGGCCGCGTGGTTCTTTGAAGATGTCATCGAAGTTGTGGAGCAAGTGGTCGAGGAGTTCCCTGCCTTATGCAGTCGCGCAAAGCTCCATGCGTGTGTCGAGCGCACCCACGTCACGCCACCTGACCGGATGGTCCGTGCGCCAAAATGCCATCATGAGTGTCGAAGTTCCAGAGGATCGGCCCCAGCGAGCGGAGCCAATTGATGCCTAGCACGGCCTCAAATCTGCCCAGTGGGATGACGAAACATTTGAGGGTGAACCCTCGTGCCCGATGAGGATGGACTGGCGCTCGCAGACACCCGTGACGTTGACGCGTTCGCCGTTTGCCACCACGACGTGGAGCTAGGGTGTGGCATGATGTTGAGCCTCAAGCCATGCGCCACGGTTTCGTCGATGAAGGTGTACGTCGACCCGCTATCGACCAGTGCCGTGACGTTGCAGCCCGCAATCTGCATGAGCAGCCGCATGGTGTAGGCCGCCCATATGCCAGTCAGGGCGAGAAGGGAAATTTCCAAGCCGCTTTCATTGTCATCGGTTGCGTCCTTCCTCAAGCTCTAGCAAGAATACTCCCTTCATGCAGCACTTGCCAACGTGCTCTTTGGAAAACTTCTTAGGATAGTTGAAATAGATTCCTTTCATTCGCCTGTTCGACATCTCCTCCACCGTTAGCCGGCGGAACTACGAGCGTGGCGCCGCAGCTTTTATGGCCCGTGGCACCGCCACTGTAACTCCTGTCGGGGTTGTTGATGATGTAGATGTGGCTGCTGTCAGTGCTGGTTTAGAGACCACAACTGAGGTCGACTTGGGTGTCACACCGCTCGCGCCGCTGGTCGCTCCGGTGCGCTAGTCAGCGATTTTGGCATCGGCATCGGCCTCGTCCAGGAGCTGCTCGTACGCCCGGCTAAACTCATGGCCATCTACAAGTTGGTCAGGCACTAAAGCTCGACGTCCGTACGAAGTGGTTTGCCGAGACCTGCGGTGAAGTGATTGACTTGGTGTTGCAGAGTTAGGTCATTGCAACGACAGAGGAGTGCCAAGAATTGGTGTTGATACTCCACTGTCCCGGTTCGGCAAAGATCCTTCAGCTCACCGAGGATGTTGGCCCGAATAGGCGGACCAAAACGAAGATTGACACACTCGGCGAATCGTGCCCACGAGAGGATGCTGTGTTCCCGCTCGAGTTGGTAGTACCACTGTGCGGCAACATCTGTTAGATTAAACGAAGCCAACCAAACCTTTTCTTTTTCCATGGTGTGTTGCCCATGGAAGAACTGCTCGCATTTGTTGAGCCATGGTAGAGGATCTTCTTCGCCGCCATAAGACGGAAAATTCAACTTGTGGTGGCGCGAAATGCCACGACGATCATCTTCGTTGTCCTCCGGGCGGCGCGGATGGGGCGTACGCAGTGAGGACGTGACGCATGTGCCATCGTCCTAGCCGTCGGTCTGGATTTTCTCCGTGCGTGAAATGCGCTGATCGTGTCGATCTAGGCAAGTCTTGACCGAAGTCATCTCAGCGAGGACGCATTCCAGCAACCCAGCAGGGTCGGAGGTGGTTGGCTCCTTTGGAATGTCGCCAGAGTCAGCCATGGCTGGGACTGTGGATGGTGGTGTAACTAGGTTGGCAAGCGCAAGAGGACAGGTCTCTAATACCAAATTGATATCGCGCGCTCTGCGATGACGATCAAGCGGTGGAACAAGGAGGAGTTGGGCGTGTGGGAGAGAGCGCAAGGGGTATCGGGGTAATGGCGGCAAGTCGCCCTGCTCACCGAGAAGGGGCTCGCCCTCAGTCACGGCAGAGGCTCTGACTACGGCCAACTATTGAGGAGTTAATTTCTTAATTGCTTTCCCTAGTACACAAGCTAATGCCTTTATAGATCAGGCTTGGAAGGAATTTAACAAACTAGCTTAACAAACTAACAACCTATCATCTCCTCAAACTCCGGTTTGTTGTGCTACCCACACCGAGGGATGGAAACGGATCGAATACGCATGGAATCGAATTCGGATAATACGATTTACCACATTTTAATCCGAATGCAAATACGGATCCGGATATCCTCGAATACGAATACGAATCGGATAGTTCGAATACGAATCCGCATTCGGATATCTACTCGATCTTCGAAATTCAGGTCGAAAATTTAAATTTTTGAAAAAAATTGACTGAAAATTGTTCTAATTTGATTGTGCCGGAATTTTAGAAATTTTGTTCAAAATTCATGTTGGAAATTTAAATTTTTGATCAAATTTAACTAAAATTTGATGACATTTGACTGAAATTTGTTCCAATTTGATTGGGTTGGAATTTCGTTCATATCTGAAATTTCTAAAACTTTAGCAAAATTTGGTTCCCTGGTTGGCGGATACGGATACGAATCGGATATATCTCGAATTCGGATATCCACATTTGAATCCGAATCTCGAAAACGAATTCGGATATATCCATTTTAGTATCCATTTCAGAAACGAATACGGATACGGATATCCATATTCGTATTTTAACAGATACGGAATCGAATAATTTGAATTCCCTGCCATCCATTTCCACCCCTACCCACACCTGTGCTGCGATCACCTCAACCACTTTCGGTTGGAGAGCCCAACACCGCCGAATCATCCGTTGTCACGCATGTTGCCGCCGCCGGATTATCCGTTGCCAACACCATGGGCCTGGGTCTGCGCCGGTAGGTTCTACCCACAAAGGCGTCGGTAACAAAAGAGCTTTGATTCCAACTTGGATTCAGCAGGAATAAAAACTAAGTAACCAGCTAGAGCCAAAAAAATAAAATCCAATCACAAAAGATAGACTTGAGAGCAATCTACCTCAAATTCAGAAGTGCGGGGGTTTGCAATAATGACTGCTTTACTTCTGTCATCTGTCCTGTTCAACATGTCAAAATTTTCTTCATGTGAACACAAGATAAACGTAAGCACCTCCATATAACCAGCTCTTGCAACCTGGCCACAGATGTTTTTTAGTAAAAAATCAATGTATGAACATATGTGGAGCACGATGGGAACATCGTAAAGAGATATTGAAAATCTAAAGTACCTCAGCACGAATTTTATCGGAGTACCGGTTTAATGGTTGCCTTCCTCCTATTGTCATACACTTTGGCTTTGATTTTGGCACATTGTTATACCCATAAGCTATAGCAATATCCTTTGTAGAACGAAAATAAAAACAGAGCCAAGAAATATTCAACAATGATGAACGAATAACTATGAAAAAGGTTGATACAATAGTTAGGGAATTTCAGGATTTACCTCTGCCAGATCACGAGCATGTAAAATATCGCTTCTTGTAGGAGGGACAGACACTGAAATACGAGGCTCCCCATTCGACGGGCAAATTTCAGCTTGAAGTTGCATTTTGTTCAAAAGTGAGACAACCTACAATTTCAGATACACAGTTGAATAAATTGATACATTTTGCTTGCTCAAGCATACAAATTTCAACTTAGAGCATCCATGAAGAAATAACATCATAATGTAAATATCAAAAGTGATGGTTTAACTTAGTTCTAGGTACAGAAAAAACATTGCAATTTGCATTAGATAAACAGTTAATCATAAGGAGATACTGAACTCAATTGATTATTTGATTATTAATTCAGATATGAGAAGGCCCTTGCTAAATCTTGCAGGAACTAATAAATACCTGCTTCTTGTCCAGGGAGATGCCGATAGGCCCAACAATATCAGGTAGTGAAACCTCCATCTTGTAACATGAAAGATCAGGGTAAGCGATTTTGCTTCCATCGTGATATATCACTTCAACTGGTTCCACTTCAAACTTATTCTCACAGTACTCAGTAAACATTGTAACCTGGAAAGTCAAACAACAACTGCATTAATACAGTAAGTTTAATCTTCATACGAATGGAGGACATATTGTCCATCTGAAACATAGCATTGCATTACACCTACCATTGTATTCAGAACAATATTTGCTTTTGTAAGGTCAGTAGCAGTGCATTCAATAAAGACATTCCTTGTCTTCAGGGTGATAGCAGAATGTGCACCATTGATGATAGGAGGTAAAGACAAAACAGTCCTGCAAATTATCAAGTCGTTAGCTTTGCTGTATCACCAGTACAGACAGTAACTACATCGTAAATATTAAATAATAACACATTGCACTAGTGAGCAAACATGGGCTGTTCTCTTAAGAAAAAGAAATATGTTTAAGAGAATGGTTTTCCTGGAGGATGAGGCATATCTTTTGAAGTTTGACTAGATAGATAAATTTCCTAACAGGTTCTTTCTAGTTAATTATTATGATCTTCTTAAAAAGGCCATGGGCGTCAAACAAAATATCCAATAAATCTGATAACAACATACAGTAATTAAGTAATAGCCAATAGGTCCTTCGTTGTAATTATTATTGTCCTTTTTTAACAACACTATAGGCCTTGTGCGAAAAAGAATTTTGAGAAATGTAATGATAAGAGAATTGCATTGGTTTACCTACTGCTATCATAGATAACTGGGTACACTGGAGAATTCTCAATTATATGCAAAAACTTCTTCAGCTTCGTGTCTGACTGCCATAAACAAAGCATGACATATCAGTAACAAATATATATTGATACAGAGCACAAAACAGGATATCTGAATTCAGAACCTTTAATGTAACCATATAATTCCCCTAAAAAACATATAATTGTCACCCTACCACATGGCAATAGTTATTGTGATGCATCTACATACTTTATAAAATTCCATCAGTCTATCAGCTCTGAAGCTTTCCTCCTGAACCATTACAACAAAGAGAACAATGAGTCCAAATATGCTGCCTTATCAGCAACTTAAAAAAAATGCGCAACACATTGCCAGGTTGAACTTGATGACTTCTTTTACCTGCTTTAATGGGACAAAGTTGATTTCTTGCGGTGGTAGAGCCTGGGGAAAAATCAAGTGTCAGATATAAAGGGTGAGAGAAATCACACGGGGTATATATGCGGCCACATGGTCAATGGATATATCATTGGTCAACAACAAAAAGATTATCTTGCAGAGACTTGTGCATATATACACGGTATGAATCTAGCCTTCTGCAAAAATCTTGAAACATAATTTTTTCTTCAGCTTATGTGCATGAAGGTTATAAGGCCAAAACAGTCTGTAGCTTGTTGGGCTTATCTTACAAGCTGAAGCGTTTAAGAGCTACCTCAGTGGAGAAGAATAAAATCAACCAAACAGGCACTAACATGTGTTTGTATTTATCTTTCGTATAATTATATAAAAACTGAAATTAATTCCCCTTGGCTAAAACTCAACCACATATCCACAACACATGCTCCCACCTCAAAAAGAAAGGACATGCAGAAACAGTGCATGGAACACACAGAGAGAAAGAGTGCATGTGTATGACAGAGATATGGAGCAGTGTCATAATTTTACCTCATATGAGAATGGTCCTTGTAGAGTGTCCAAATCATGGGTACCAATAGCAACCAGAGTTCTCTTCCTGTTTTTCATCATGTTGTAGTCTGAGTCAACTAATTACGTATTGAATGTGATCTTGATCTCAATACAACAAACAACCACAAGCAATAAGGCAAGTGATACCGGCAAATATTTTGGTGGAGTTTGTCTTGAAGATCAATGAAACTGTTGTATCTTGCTTCATCAAAAGTTACCCCTCTTAGGACAGCACAAACTACGTATGGTCTAATTTGTGAAGTCTGCACATGAAACCAAATACCAACAAGTCACTTAAGGCTTTGCATTCACAGATGAAATGAAATAAGTATATATATCATCAATTACCATCAAATATGATCAACATTTCCAAACATGACCCTAATTTGTCAATACACACACCATATGCTTCTAACCTCTAGGTTTAGTTAAAACATGCAAATCTAAAATCATGAATATGTTGACCTCTAAGCATTTTAACATCAGCTACGACATCAGTCAGAACTACAGTAACACATTCACAAAAACACATGCGCCAGAACCAAGGAAAACATATCGCATGGAAAACTAAAGTAGGATCTTGTTTTTGTTCTTCTTCAAAAATGCCATCTTTCTGTGTCATTTCTCCATTATTTCAAAACACTCCAGCTATCCAGAACATCTGAAAACAATTAAGTGGTTCAAGAAAATTCCCAAGTTAAGATAGATACCAAACCTTACTACTCTGTTGATCCCTTTGCTCTACAATCGACACATGCATTACTCAGAGAAAGAAAAACTGAAGAGTTCTACCTTAATGGGAAAAAAATCCATTCTTTTCAAGACTATTATTTGAAATGTGCTGTAACATATTCAAAGAAATGAGCGCACTAACATGCCATAATCCATACAGCACCCGTGCAGAAGACCTAGATAAGGGTAAAACATGTAAAGATGGGCCTGGCCTGACCAGCCATTACCTGCGGTTTAACATGCATCTGAAGCATTGAACCACAAGGAATGGAAGAAACTTTGAATGCAGGGCTGCCTTCGGTCCCAGTGAAAACACGAAGAGCTCTTGCTAGTCCTTCAAGACATAGCAAATCATACCTACATGCATTGGAAATGAACATTAAACACATTGGCATGAGATCTCATAGTGTCTTTGCAGCCAATGACTCATCCACCAGCTGAAGTTAATGGTTCACAGAGCAAAGTATCAGTAGAAGAATGTAACAGATCAACAAGATAAACATGACACTTGCATAACTAGGACCAATAATTATACAATAGATGAAATTTCCTTCCATGCACCATAGTGGTCGGTCAAGATGAATGCAATGTGCTTTGTCAAAATTGATCTATTTAATGTCTGAAGGCACCATCCTTATACTATGTGTCAATGTGCTACGAGAAGGTAAACTTCTTGTGCTACATGTCTCAGCCACAGAAATTACATAATCATAAAAAATATGGAGCAACATAAAAAAAATCATTGTTTAGCTCAAAACATCAAAGAAACTACTTACTAGTTACTGAACTGCACATGAACCAAACAACTGGACGAAATATGAGACCACAGCACAACATAAACTAGCTACCAGCTTGCCAATAACAAGAGTTTACAATCAAATACAGAAAGACCACATCTCAAGCTAGATTCATGCCAACTAAATCAAATACAAGTGGATAAAGCCTATCGATGACTAGATGCAGGATAGAAAGGAATCAGTAACCAGAAATTAAGGATACAGCACAAGCAGACATTAGCGCAGATTAAGAGCCTAATCCCTACAAAATCTTATAATTCGAACAGATATCACAAATCACACCAACTAAATTCTGGCAAGCCTAGCCGAGAGTAGCATCGATTCGCATCGATTCAGATGCCAAAACCAAAATCCCGTCACCTGTTGGCGGCGACGTCGATCTTGTAGATGACCTCGTCGTCACCGTCCACCTCTCCGTCGTCCTTGAGGTGCTTCTCCTTCCGGATGATTGCCTTCTCCGTCGTCTGCACACACACACACACACACAAAACAAGAAGAAAAACCAGAAAATTCAGACCCACCATTCCAAACAACAGAGGAAGGCAGCCACACCAAACCGCACGAACTTGGGTAAGGGAAGCAGAGAGGCTCACCACGTCGTCGAGCTCGATGCCGAACTCGAAGCAGAGCGCCTCGAACTCCTCCTGCGCTGCAGCATCGGCAAGAGACCAGATTGGTTAGAGTTCTCGCGGGGGACGTTGAGGTTTTGGAGAAAGCCGCGTCGCGGTCGCTTACTGTAGGTCCGGCCGAGGGCCTCGAAGAGGCGGTCGCGGCCAACGCTGACCGTCGGCATTGCGGCGGCGGCGGCGGAGACGGCCGGGGATGACCTTGCCTGCGGCTGCGGCGGCGGAAGGAAACCCTAGGCGATGGGGGCACCGTTGGGCTGCTGCTAGTCCTGGGGTTTTTGGGCCCGCATTGGTGTCAACGAGCCGAGCTCGAGCGAGCCCGGGTATGCCTAGGCTCGAGCTCGACGCAGGTTCGAGCCGAGCTTGATTTCGCCTTCGACCTTCAGGCAGGCTCGACTGCTCGAGGTCGGCTCGACGGGAGCAGAAGTTAGGCGGCGCGGTTGTTCGGATCTGTTTTATCAGTATAGGCGAGTTACACGAAAATATAAATATTAGGTGTGATAATATTAAATATAAATTTAATAATAAAGATGTTATAAAAGTACTGTTGAAGAAATACGTCGAGAACGTAGTTTGATTTCAGATAGAATTCGAAAAATGAGGAGATTATTCACTAAATTTCTCTCTAGTTTTTCATTTATTTTTATTAGTCAAATGAGTCATATTTGTAGCCGGTAACAAGGTAGAGGTTGAAGAACGAGGATGTATAAAAAATGATTAAATTATTTAAATTTTATAGATTTTTATTAGATAGAAGAAGAGTTAGAAAGATATGACATAATAACAATTTATATTTTATATAGTAGAGACTAAATTTGAACCTAATTATCTAAAACTTTGTTTGGTTAGATAGATAAAATAGGGATAACAAAAATCCGGTTTTACTAAAACTCAAATACTGTGTTTTATCAAAAACCAATTTTACAAAGTTTTCAGAAAATCAACTCCCATATCTCTTCTGTTACTACTTTTTTTTTTCTTTTTATCCTTGTGCTACATAATTAAATAAATATCTCGAACGCTAGTGCTTTTTGTGATGCCAATTCGATTGAGGTCATATTTGTTTCCTGTTTCTGATTCTGTTTTTGTTACTATCAGAAGTTAGAAGTTAGAATAAGCAGAGTTTTGAAGAAGTCAGAAGTCTATTTTTAAGGAAAATGAACTAAAGCTAAGAAGCTTTCTGAGAGACGTTTTTCTAAGAAACTATTTACTGATAAGTCAAAAAATTATTGTAAAAGTTAACAACCTTTTTCAAAAAATAATTTTTTAGACAAATCAAAAACACAGCTTTTTAGAAAAACCCTAAAGCAAAAGCCTAAACAAACAAGCCGTGATTCAACGAGAGAAAGGTCACCTGGTGCCAATTCGATTAATACTTAAAAATGTTTTAATTTTTGTGAGCCAAACAAAGTAATTAGATCTAACTGATCAACAACTTTAAACCAATTTTCCTAAAAATCACAGTAATTTTTGGGCAAATTTGGTTTCATACCATCAAACGAGGCACGTTTTAGAAATTTAACTTTGAACTGCAACGGTTCACTTTAATACCATCAAAAGTTTCTTCTGTTTAGATATATACCACTCCATCCACTTTTCATGCAGAAAATCTGACCATTTTACCCCTACGGCCAACATGACCGATTGAGAAGGCACAGTGTCGATCCTCTTCCATTTTCCTGATCCAATCTTGCTTCTTTGGTCTTTGGTTATGCGTCACCGTCAGAAGGAGCCGACTGCGCCGGCCAAGCGGCCGCCAGCCGTATTTTATCCCAGGTACTCCCCGGCCCCAACTAGATGTTGAGATGTGGTTGTGCGACGCCGCAACTACATGGTACCAAGGTGGATGACCTCAAGTTCGGCTGCAATCGACACCCTCCTCCCTTACATGTTGACATAAACATGAGGCTACATCACCCTAAAATAATAAATTCACATAAACATGGTGTTACATGATTCAAAATAACTCCATTTCATCAAGTTGAGCTCCGATCCTAGGGATAGCGCCATCTGACCCAAATCAAACGGAACAAATAAAAACCTAAGGTTAGAGAACAACTCCGCTAAGGACTCAAGGGAGCAGTGTATTCATTCAAGGGAGGTGGCTTACCAAGATGGGGAGCAGCGGATCGAAAGGCGGTGCTGGGAGCTCCCAGCACTACTACATAAAGGGTTATCTCTGCTCCTCTTTCACTACCGGTTCAGTAATAACCAGTAGTGATAATACATCACTATCAATTCAAAAGCTCAATGTGTATATAAAAAACTAAGCCAGCAAGACCTGGAAGTGATAATTTGAATATCATTGTAGGTTTGTATTACCAATAGGCAGTAATACATCACTGCTGGTTCTTTGCTAGAATCGATATTGATATTAGTTTATCAAAAGATGTACCTTTAATAACCAGTAATGATAATGGCTATCACTGCTGGTTGTATTTACGAATCGGCAATGATATCAAAAAGCCGTATGAATTACTGCGCCAGCCTACTTAGCTTCTCCCGAGCGCCTTTAAATATTTCATACTCGATCGCTCTCGCTCTCACTCTCATCCTCTCCCCTTCACCGTCGCTCCGGCCACTCCACCGCAATGGTCCGCACGATTCTTCTCCCGCTCCGGCCACTCCACGCCGCCTTCGCTGCCACCTTTTCCGGCCATGCCACCCATACCTATGCCGTTGTCCGACGATGAGGTGAAGGCCCCGTCGACGAGCTCGGACGAGGTGCAAACCTCGCGGTGATTCTGCGGGGTCCCCCTTCTGAGGACGACGACGTGTGGGACTTCTTCCTCAACGAATCGAAGGCGAAGAGGGCCTAGCTAAGCTCGGATGAGGAGGAGAAGGCCGGGGAGGAAAAGGAGGCTAGTGACGGCCGCGACGACGGCAATGGCAGCTACGAAGAGGACGATGACGGCGATGGCGAGGACGACGATGACAGCAACAATGACAACCACTTCTTCGTCATCGTGGCCGACCGGTAGATGCGACACGTGGGTTTAGGGTTTTTTCACACGGCCGTGCATATCTTTTGTTTTTGGTGTACAATAATAGATTTAGTGACTTAATTATAGATTAGTATGATATAAAGATTTAATTCTAGAGATTAGTAATATAAAGCTCGATTAAATTATTGCCTACCTGTTTAATTTTTTTACTGGATCGAGTATCACTGCAGTGATAAGTATATAAATTGACAAAATAAGCTCAAGAATCGACAACGATAGTTTATATCACTGTTAGTTCGTTACATGAATCGGCAGCGATATGTACAATCACTGCCGATTCTATAATCAGCAGTGATAATCATATACTATATAATTATTACCGTTTTAAAAACTAGCAATAAAATAATTTTAAAACTGACAATAATAATCTTTTCTGTAATAGTCTAACCTACGGCAAGTCAACAAACACAGTGGCTGCAGGGACGAACAGCCGTGCGCTCGTGTTCTGCTTTGGGCAGGTACAAACAAGCTCGATCTATTCTGAGTAGTATCCAGCAGGCAACGGCAAAGATGACATTTCACATTGGCCAAAGTTAAAAAAAAAACCGAAAAACGGTAACAGAAGTGGACAAGGTGGTATATATCTAAATGGAGGGAACTTTTGGTGGTATTAAAATGAACTGTTATAGTTTGGTGATAAATTTTTAAAATATACATTTTTCGATGGCATGAAACCAATTTTCCTAAAATTTGTTTTGTGAAAACTATGCAAGATCGCTAGCAGACTGCCTATATCAAGTCCGTTCTCAGCGTAGCACGGCCTGCCAGCCCACCAAGTCGAAAGAAGCCCACCAAGAAGCGTGGCCCGTACGTCTGAAACTCCTTATAGAATTTTTTTTATGTGTAACTAGGCCGCAAATCTAGCCCCTTTTTTACTTTTCTCTCTGTGTAGATGGGCCACAAATCTGTCGGCAGTTTTGACTTTTTCTGCAATGTGTCGACTTTTTCTTTCATTTAAACAACTAGAAAAACAACAATATCGCTGTACAAGACATATTGTCTAGAAGCAATTTTGTTTTTCCTGTTTCTTTTTTCTTCTAATCCATATGATTAATTCACAGTACCTATGATTTTATGCATTCAACATTTTGAGAACACTAGATCCAACATTTTCAAAATCTAGTTCAACATTTTGTGTGAAAATGTTGGAAATATAGTCTTGTGATTAATTCATTATATCTATGATTTTGTTCATTCAACAATTTGAAAGACTAGATTCAGCAAGTTCAACATTTTAAGGAAAAAGTGTATTTGAAGTTTAAGATATAAATTAGATTCCTACCACTACTACAGAGCACCCATTTCTTACCGGGCTATTACTACCAGCTTTTTTAATTGATAGTGATACTGATAATCAAATATCACTGTTGGTTCAATTAAAAAAAACTAATAGTAATACTTGATTATCATTATCGGTTCTAGTCATGAATCGGTAGTTATAATGGAGTTGATAATAGAAGCATTATCACTGTCAGCTCGTTATATTAAACAACAGTGATAATGAAATGTAGTCCATCTTCAAAAATTCATAACTCTTTCATACAAAGTCGGATGGAGACAAATTTTATATGAAAATTGTAGCTTTTGATGAGGTCTACAATTTTTTAGTTGATAACTTTTTTATATAAAATTATTTTTAATGCCCAAATAATCATTACAAGTTATGAACAATAAAAGTCATTTCGAAAAATATCTTAGGTTCACAATCGGTCCGTAATACGAACCGACAATGATGTATATTTTCATAAATTTATAACTTTTTCATATGGATTTAGATGGAGACAAACTTTATATGAAAATTGTAGTTCTCGACGAGATATACAACTTTGTAGTTGACAATATTTTCATTCAAAGTCATTTTTATATCCAAATAATCATCACAACTTTCAGTCAATAAGAGTCAAAAAGAAAATATATCGCATTGCTCTCAGTGATAGGTGAGATGGTAAGAAGGCTACGCGCAAGATGAGATTTTCCAGGTTCGACTCTGACAAACCGCACGTGCACATAATTTACGTGAAAAAACATGTTGTGTGACTTGCAAATTGCGACCGTATGTAGTCTAAAGGGGTTGGTGGGGGTCAAAAATATATTTTTATATTTTTCAGCTCTGATTTATTAGCCGAGTAGAATCATCAGTGTCGGGGGATAATCCTTGATAATGAATCCAGGGTATACCTATCGATGGACACATTGATCTACGTTTCTTGCAGTTAGATTGAAGGGACATAAGAACACAGAGATTTATCTAGGTTCAGATCTCCTGTGGGATAATAGCCCTACGTCCTATGTATTTTCTTATGGATTGGATGAACTTATTCACGAATGTCCTTACAAGTCGGGTCCTCCCCTTTATATAATGGGAAAAAATGAGTACATACAAACAGATCATGCCAAACTCTGTGACAGACCTACACCTAACGAAGCCAACTACTCCTAACTCATCATGACGGGAGTTAGCACGCACGTCATGCTCTGGTCATCTTGCAAGCCCTGTTCCATCCACCGGACGCCGTCACGCATGCCTACAAGGCCATCCCATAGCATTAAATGCTACGGGACGGGTCACTGCACAGCACGTCTGCCCATGACCTCGCTTGCTAAAAGGGAGTACTTGGGGAAGGAAAAGAATTTTGAGTAAATGGTATTAAATGTGATTCGATTGGTTAGGTGAGTACATGCCCTGTGACCAACAGAGGCTGGTCGCAGGGTTTTGTCCGCCATTAGGGGGCTGATCGATGAAGTCCTGTCCTAGTCGCAAGGTAAGACCATTGTCTTGAGGGTATTCACCCATCGGTTGACACGTGACAGTGTGGGGCCCGCCCGATGAGGCACCCTCTTACTAATTACACCGACAGTAGCTCCAAGCTCCACCACGGATGGGGTGGATTGAGAGGTTTGCCGTAGTGACCTGTGGTCGCGGTATGTCTTGTGATCATGGTTGGGTCTGGTCGTGCCACTTTGGGCACAAGTGAGCACATGTTCGCCTTAGGGAGTGGTAGTCGATGCGTCCTGCCTTGGTGGTCAACTCAGAAAACTACATCCAAAGGGGAGGTTAAACATCTGGAGAGAGAGAGAGAGAGAGAGAGAGAGAGAGAGAGAGAGAGAGAGAGGGAGAGAGGGAGAGAACGTGGGAGGGAGAAACGAAATGGCTCCGAACTCGAGGGAATTTCGATTCCCCAACCGCGGCCTTTCGAAATTCGAAAGGACCGGACTCCATGACGGTTGAGATAACATGGTGACCCTTTAAATTGGAGCGCCGTGGTCCCGCATGAATCATTTCCGTCATCTTCCTTAGCCTCCAAGCTTCTGCGCCCCGAGCCCTTCATCTCAACCTCCATTCTTGCCACTGAAGCATCTTCCTCCGTCGTCCAATGGTGCACATCGGCAGTGAGCCTGCCTTCCCCAAATCCAAGTGCGATGTGGCACTATTGAAGAAAATGCAAGACGCCGGCTTGCTCTCCCGCCGCCTATGCTTGGGGTATCGCTTCGGAGAGAGTGCGCCTGCTTCCCGCCAAGGGGAGATCGTGATGTTCATATTTTCTTCTTGGCTGGCCTCATGCCGCCATTCTCTGAGTTCTTCACCACTATCATATCTTTCTATAATATTTGCCACCTTCATCTCAACCCTAATTCCATTCTTATGCTGAGCATTTTTGTTCATATATGTGAAAACTTCGTCGGGATCGAACCATGCCTAAACCTCTTTCAGTTCCTCTACACATGTCGATTGGTGACCGGGCCGGCCACCGAAAGCTGCGGGTTCCATCTCCACAATGACGCCGTAGACTCCTACGTCACGGCAGACAACTCCTTGGACAACCTCTGCATGCTGAGCGCGCCGGCACAGGTCACTGACAACTGGGGGAGCGTCCCATTGACAACTCCGAAGCTGCTAACCCTCGCTAAACGGATCAACTAGCTTGGAGAGGCTGGGCTGACGGGATCAGACGTCGTTAGTGATTTCATCAAGCACCGGTTGTGCTCCCTGCGGAGGAGAGCACATCCGGCGTTCCAGTACATTAGGCCTAATGATGTCACCCGGGAGAGCTCAGCAGGTAATATCGTAGCTATTTCCCTGGTATTTTTTTGTTAGGTGTGCGACCCCTCACGTCTCCCCTATTATCTAGATCTTGTTGACGAGGCCATCGACTCGCGGGTCTGAATCCTAATGTCGGCTGCCTCGAGGAAAGATGGCCCTTCGGCCGGTGCCCCCCCCCGCCCACGGCTGTGCGATCTTCCCTCGTCGGAAAGAGCACAACTCAAGAGGGTAAGTTTGGCATTTTCAAAATCCCCGCCCCCGAGCCCTCTCCTGGGTTAAGGTTTCATGGTTTGCGTCGATGCAGGGTTTTCCTGAGGTCGCCGGTGGAAACAAGCAAAGGGAGGGGTTTTTTGGCCAGCTAAAGGTGCCTACGAGTGCTGTGTGACACTGGGAGCTTGGCTGGGGGTTCATCGGCGGCAGGTTGCGCTCGGAGCGATGACAGACGGTGGCCGGAGGAGATGACGGCGAAGCAACACGGGCAGCACCTCCCCTACTCTACGCGTGGTCAACCTGCAAGGAAAAAGGAGCCTAGCGCTCCTGGGCTACACTACACAACGGCCGGACCACACACAGAGGGCATAAGCACGCCGATGACGAGAACTCGATGTGGTGGTGGAAGAAGACACGCGACTGCACGAGGCTACGTGAAGGGAAGACACGCGATAGCGACATGCTAGCCAGGAGGTTACGCGAGGGGACAAGGATGCTCACCGAGCACAAGAACGGTGATGGGTAGGACGGTGGCCGGTGATGCGTCGATGCGGTGCGGCGGAGTAACTTTGGCTTCTGGCACGGGTGGCCTTCCATTGGGCTCTTGGTGGACGGATGGCGGCGACCTCTTGGTGCTCCTCGGTAGCTCGCGGGGACAGAACAACGATGATGGAGCTATAGTGGCTAGCAATGGCGCGGTGGTGGCACAACATCAATTTGGAGAAAAAGATAAACGGAGGCCGGGCGTGCTATTTATAGTGGGAGAGGCACAATAGTAAGGCGGTGGCGGTGATATTTCCTTGCGGCACGGCGGCTCTATGCTGGCCACACGTGCGGGACGACGAGAAGTTGCGGTGTTAGGCACTCAAACGACGTGCTGTGAGGGAGCAGAGAGGAGAGAGCGAGAGCGCAGGGTGCGAGAAAGTCGTGGTGGTGCGGGCGGACAGCGTGGCTTAGTGTCGCACTGGAGGAGGAAGGTGACGACGTTGGCGGGGGACCGTGGGATCGGTGACACATGGACGACGCAGCGCGCGGGCTCGGCGAGCGGGCGAGCAGGAGCTGGGCTGTGCACACGGAAAGGCTGGGCCAGCGGCGCGTCTGCGGCCCAAGTGTGGGGGCGGATGTGGAGAACGGAGCCGGGCCAACTGTCCGGTTGGCTGGGCCGCACGGGAAGAGAGAGGGAGAGAGATTTAGCCCGGGAGGGAAAATCGCAAATTAGTGTTCCGATTTAGTGTTCTGGTGTCCTCCTCTCGCCACATGTGAAAAAAGAAACGAAGCTGTGCTGATATAGTATTTGAACCAATGCGGTGTAATGTGATTCCTTTTGAGATGTCCGAACCTAAGTTAAGTAACTAAAGAATGGAAAACATGAAACCAATGCCATGTGATGTCTGAACAACTATAATGCTTGAACTATGTGATGTCTAAACTCTGGTGTGTGAAATTATCTGAAATGAGACGATTTAGTTATATATGTTCTGCTTGCATGTGAAATCTGTTATGTCAAATAGCATTCTGGTGTGCTGAGACTATCCCAATTCAGGCTACTTATCATCTCAATATATTATGTATCAAAATCATGAAACTAATAGATTATCCTGTCATTTCATCATCCAAGTTTGTGGATTAATCAACATCTAATAACTAAATACGGAAGAAAAAGATACATCTCACATAAAAGCAAATTAAAGTCTATAAGGCTATTATAATTCGTCTCCTATCCATGCATGTGGTTCAGCTGAAAACAACAATTATTTTGAATGTACCACGTGCTTCGAAATCCTTTGATCACCGGCGCCTTTTCTTTTTCAATAATCTACGAATTACCCATGCGTGCATGTATAACCATAACGATATCAATTTACCGAACCAACTCCAAATACGGCAAAAAGCGACGCTACTGAGCTAGCTAGATAAATTGTGAGTGGGCGGGTAGGGGGGGGGGGTGTCATGGCAACGCCTTAACCTAGAAGGGCAGCTATGCAAATGCAGGTGACAGGTAACCCACTGACTGGTAGGCCCCACTGCGCTGCACGTACTGTGTTCCCACTCACACGTAACAAGTGGACAAAATCTTGAGAAGATCACAACAATGTATATCCTACGTACACGACCAACTTGTAAAGTTGCAAGCTATCTCTGCTGGTACTATATCCATGAATCAACTTTTCTTTATTTTGCCATCTCGATTTATATTTTTAGGTTTCATTTTTCTCTTTGGAGAGAGAGAGAGAGAGAGAGAGAGAGAGAGAGAGAGAGAGAGAGAGAGAGAGAGAGAGAGAGAGAGAGAGAGAGAGAGAGAGAATGCCTCCCTTGCAGAGAAAGAGGAAGGGGGGCCAGTTAGCCAGACGTACACTCCATGCAAAGGCTTCCCACGCATGCATGTTTTGCAGCTTACCACAACAGCTTCCATCGATCGATCGGTCTGTTATTGCATGCACATATTATAGCGACTGTTCTGATCTGCCCCTTTGCCATTTATGTGAATGTGATGATGGCATTTGGAAGCTGTGATATGAGAGAGAGAGAGAAGGGGGATTATGTGAACTCCAAGCAATTATATGACTTAGCGAGCTATGCCACGCTTCATGTGCCAAAACAACCCCACAGGGGCATATATGGACATGCTGGTACATATCTTTGTCCCCTCAACTGATCTCCCTGGCCTCAGGTGGCCATGATAGCCTTCTGGCTCAAGGGAAAAAAAGACAATGAGAGCTGGAGTCAAAGACAAGAAGACTAGCTCTCTCTCTCTCTCTCTCTCTCTCTCTCTCTCATGAGAACAAACAGATGCTTGGTTCACCCATACCAGGTACACGTACGATAATAATATATTGTATAGTCGTATATTTGGCAAATCAGGGTATCTAATACACAGAATATTTATGAGTATATGTCGCGGCTCTCAAAATGGATAGCCTCGTTCTTCATAAATCATTATAGAGTAAATTATAATTCGACAAACTTCATAGGCGGTTCATATTATTTCCGAAATTGCTTGATGTTGATTGCAAGATGACCATATGTTTGTGTGTTCATGAGACGGACACTTATATAATGAATGCATACCCTGCGTACATATAACCTCTGTAAGTAAATTATCTCTACTTCACAAATTAAATAGTGATGTTTGACCAACAATTAGTCTAGCCACTCGTAGATTTTATAATAAAAATTATAAAATTGGATTCGTATTTGAAAGTACTTTATATGATCATCATTTTATCGTGAGCAACAATATACTAGTGCAAAATAAATCAATAGCCAAAGTTTGGTTTTGAAGACCGCATCAAGTGAAACCAGGGCTTATATTTTGAAATGGAGGAAGTACTTCATGAATCATTTATACTTGTGCAAACTTACAAAGTGGTTCATATTGTGTTTCCTGAACTGCTTATATGTGTTAATTACAAGAGGACCTTGTATCTGCCAGTTCACGAGATTTACACGTCTTATACCATGAATGCATACCCTGCATATACACATATAACCTTTTGCACGTAAATTATCTCTATTATATTTCCGAAATCAAATAGCGAATATGGTCCTGACCAGTGACCAGACAGCTGTGCAAATTAATATCTTCTCATATTACAATGCAGTAGAAGTGGAGTGTTTTTAGTGGAATTTTTGACATAATACGACTCGATCGGTTACCACTCGCAATAATATGCACGTACAAAATCCGGATTTGCATGGAAGTGAAGCTTCGACACCCAGCCCAAACTGCTAGGGTGTGTGAGCATAGCAATTTCCCTGCTGAGCTCTCCATCTTCTTGTCCGGTTTCTAAGTAAAGCACACACCCCCATCACCATCGCCATCACCATCATGTCATCTCCTTCCTCCCTCCTCTCTCGTCTCTCTCACCTCTCCTCCTCCGTTTCCTCATCACCTCGATCACTCCACACAACACTCACACACGTCATATATATCCAACACACATTCAGGTCCATTTCCTCCTCATCCTGCGCACCTACACACTTGCAGATCCATCGACTTCATGCACACCCCTAGCTAGCACTAGCTAGCCGCAGCTACGTGCATCGACCTCCGCACGTGCGAGCCGCGCGCGCGCGCACGTACGAGATCAAGCCAAGAGGACGTACCAGCTGGGGTACGTACGTACCTAGCTATAGAAAGGCAATGAGGAAGCCGGAGTGCCCAGCAGCGAGCGGCGGCATTAATGCGGCGGCGGCGGCGGCGAAGCTGCGGAAGGGGCTGTGGTCGCCGGAGGAGGACGACAAGCTGGTGGCGTACATGCTGCGGAGTGGGCAGGGGTCGTGGAGCGACGTGGCGCGGAACGCCGGGCTGCTGCGGTGCGGCAAGAGCTGCCGCCTCCGGTGGATCAACTACCTCCGGCCGGACCTCAAGCGCGGCGCCTTCTCGCCGCAGGAGGAGCAGCTCATCGTCAGCCTCCACGCCATCCTCGGAAACAGGTACGTGCGAGAAGCGCGCGCGCGCGTGCCCACTCCGTACGTTGTACGTGCGTGCGTACGTGCGTGTCCTCGTGAATTGGTTAGCACTATGTTGGTGTGCACGTCAAGGCTCCCCGGAGAGTCAAATTACCAATGTGCGTTGATTGTGTCGTTCCGCTATTACTTTTTTGCATTTCTTTTTTATGTTTAACCTACCTACTAGTTTGTTTGAGGTAAAGATCACCTCGTCAAAAAAAAAAAAAGAGAGATCACAAATATGTGCTGCTGCACAAATGCATTATGAATTTTTACCTATAGATTTTTAAATTTTTTTCTTAAGGCTCGTGCTTAATTACGTAGTTGCAGCTTTTAATTTTTTTCTCCTTTTCAAGCTTGCACGCACACATGTTTTATTTTTCTGAGAAATTCTCTGCGTATGTCGTTCATCGTTTGCCACTAATGTCTAGCTGGCCTTGGGCGGCTCACATATCAACCTAACAATGAGTAGTGACACGTATTGTGAGTTATGTAGGTATTCGGTGGCAATTATATTGCGGATTTTCTCTTTTTTAAGGTACAATATTGTGTTAGGCTCAAACATTATTGATTTGGTTGTGTTCTATCTAGTTCATCAATGTGTTACGTGACAGATACATATTGTACAACATTAGCATGAAAAGTACACAAAACCTTTTTTTTGAAAGAAATCGATAGGAGTTATGCCAATTCAATATTGATAAAAGGAGGAGAAAATACAGAGTCTTTAAGAGATTAAAAAGAAAAAAAGGATAACCAACTAGAGATGTGAAATAAAAGATACTAGGCTCTTGGTTCCTGCAAGGCACCATGCCTGAGCCTCATCTTTTATTTTCGCCATCAGGACGATCGTCGTATTCTCATGTTGCTGGAAGATACACTCATTTCTCTTGTTCCATAGCTCCCATATGGTAAGGATGATGAGAGGTCTAATGGCCTTAGACGGTACACCTTGCAGAGACCCTATAGTCCACCATTTCTTTACTATGTCAAAAGTATCTCATGCGTTGTGCAGTTCTCCCTCCTAGTACACCAAGTGTATATGGTCTCCCACACGCGCCTGGAGAATCTGCAGTGTGCGAAAATATGGATCGCTGACTCATCTGCAATTCTGCATAGAGGACAAATCTTCTGGTTCAGCCATCCCCTCGTTATGAGCCTGTCCGCAGTCCAAATTTGATTCTAGAATGCAAGCCACGAGAAAAATTTACATTTTGGTGGCGCCCAAACAGCCCAAATCAGGCGCTCTGTATTCGAGGATGTCGATCCTAAAAACTGTGCTTGGTAAGATGAGGCGGCAGTATACTCTCCATGAGACGTGAGGTTCTAGGTGATTGTATTAGGGGCATTTTCATTTAGCTAGATCTGCTGAAGGTGTGTCCATATGAGGACGAATTCGACTAGAGTCTGGACAGAAGAGATAGCTTGTCACGCATATAACTGTACATGTTTAAGTGACCTAGGTAACATTGTGTAGTAATGCAGTACGACATGTTTACATTAACCTATTTTTGCATATCTCAATAGATTTTCCCCCCCATTCTGATAATAATATGTCCATATATAAGGGTTTGTTTATTTTTCTTTGCTGTAGCTTTGCATTAAATGAACAAAATTCCAAAGCTGATATAACGTGGAAGCTTAAAGTTGATCAAAAGGACACTGAAAGGGATATTACCTGTTTCACTTTACTGTACATGCATTTCTGTCGGATCCACATTAATCTCTAACCTAAAGGAGATTAAGGCATCAGTTAACTCTTTTTTTTAAAAAAAAAATCAGTTAACTTCAATTTTTAACTACTAGATATTTCGAATCCATGCGTGCATGCATATATATCAAAATAGCTATGAAGTTGAGACGTACATATATATGCATATGGAAGTATATAACTTTTTTGACCTCTACCCTACGCTACGACATTCCAGGTGGTCTCAGATCGCTGCCCGGCTGCCGGGGCGCACCGACAATGAGATCAAGAACTTCTGGAACTCAACCATCAAGAAGCGGCTCAAGAACAGCTCGGCGGCCTCGTCCACAGCGGCCACTGAGTGCGCGTCGCCGGAGCCTAATAAAAAGCTCGCCGCCGTCGATGTCTGCGGCGCCGCCAGCTGCCCGGACCTCGCCGGCCTGGATCAGGACGGCCCCCACGCAATGACGACAGGATTGTGGATGTTGGACTCGTCCTTCTCCTCTTCCTCATCGTCCTCGTCAATGCAGAGCAGGACGTCGTCGACAATGGCGGCAGCGGCGGCTGCAGCCAGGAGCTACGGCGGCCTCCTCCTCCCCCTCCCCGACCAGCTCCTTGGCAAGGCTGCCGACACGCCACCGGCGTTCTTCCACCGCCACGCGGCGCCGTTCAAGCATCAAGTTGCCGCATTGCATGGTGGTTACTATGGCAGCAGTGCCACTCATCACCATGGGATGGCAATGGAAGGAGGATGTTTCATGAGAGGATCAGAAGGAGGAGAAGGCCTCTTTGGTCATGTGTCCCCTCTGCTCGAGCCCGCCATGGCAGCACAAGACCAAGACCACCAAACCCTAATGGCATCAAGTGTTAGTAACAACAACCCTAAAAACAACAGCAACAACACTGAGACTACCACTACTACCACAACACTGAGTAACAATGAGAGCAACATCACAGACAACAACAACAAGGACAACATCAACACCACCAGCCTAGTGAACAGCAGCAATGTCGCTTTGTATTGGGAAGGGGCCCACCAGCAGCAGCAGCAGTACATGAGCAGGAATGTGATGAACGGGGAGTGGGACTTGGAGGAACTGATGAAAGATGTGTCATCCTTGCCTTTCCTTGATTTCCAAGTTGAATGATGGGGGGGGGGGGGGGGCGGCTGGCCCATGCGGCATGCATCTCTGCATCTCCAGCTGGCTGCCAAGAGAGTAGTACATATATGCATATATACAACTATACATAAATACATACGTATACGCTAAGGTTAATTAGTATTTTTTTCCTCCTTGACATTATTGTTCCTCCAATGTAAAAGATTTTCTCTTCTCACACCTACTTCACCTCACTTTTGTTCCTACACATATTGAATTCTTCCTTGTATACACGCATTCATGTCATGCAAATAATTAAAGGAAATCCTGAGTTATGTATAGTATTTGATAGTGATCACTCAGCGCATAATATGTATAATAGTATATAATAAGGATTACAAATTGTAGAGAATATAATGTTTCACCTTTATGTCATGTTTTCCCTTCATGGTAAAGCTAGCTTCCTTTAGTTTGTTTTGTTCCGTTGCTTCCCCTTTCCTTTTCTTTCATGTACCAACTGCTTCCCTTGAACATGAAGTCACATTGATGAGCTTGTGAATATAGCTAGATCCTGAGGGGTCGGAAAGGTGCAGCACTGTGATGTGCCTGCTGAGAGATCCATTCTGAACATCATGCATGTGCATGCATGCATGGAGTAGGGGGAAGAGTCACTGTCAGTCCGGGTCAAATTTGTTGGTTGCAATTAGAGGCAAAGGTCGTTAGCAGATGCAATTAGAGCCCAGAAGAATATAATGGAGAGGGAAGCTGGAAAGAGGATGTGTCCCTTCGCCATGACAAATCAAACATCTGTGTGTGTGTGTGTGTGTGTGTGTGTGTGTGTGTGTGTGTGTGTGTGTGTGTGTGTGTGTTGGTGTGTGTGGACAGACCACCAAAACTGTCATCTAGCGCATTGAGACCTGAATATAAGATGCAATTAAACATGAAGAGGTTAGCTTATCCTGGAATTAAGCATCATTGTAGTAATGAATAATATAAAGTAGTTACAAAGAAAACAAAATAAGTTTATATATATATATATATAAAAGAAAATTGTCAGTGCTTTCAAAGTGAAAGAAATAGATGGAGTGAAGCTTACAGGTAAATGAGAAAACTTTTTGACATTTACATATGGGAGACGAACTATCGATCATCAGTTCACTGCTAGCAGATGTGCCTAGACTGAGATTGTTACAAACTTTGCAAAACTAAAATAATCAACCAACCCATTCTCAATTCGTTGTAATGCCCTTAGGATATATAGAACATGCATGTACCTGCGTATACATGTGGAGATGCATTTCACCAGGTAAAACACATTCACAATGATAGGAGTATATCTCACCATGCATGTCCTAAGTACAACTTCTTCCAAGTAGAACTAGATTGCTTTGTACCACAAAGCCCCTTTTCAAGATAAAACAAGGAAAGTGAAGATGAAGTTGTTTGATGGAAAGGGCCCTTGTTTTTGCTTCCTTCAAGGAGGTGCTAGACAGTTGAAGTATGAAAATCTTGCCCCCTGGGATTTGGCATCACCACTTTGGTTGTTAGAAACAAAGAAAGATCCCATAATAGAGGTGTATGGACATTTGTTCACCTCACATCATTAACACAACAAGGCACACCACCACCAAGTGAAGTACAAAAGTCATAGCCAAAGGTTTGGAATATATTAGTGCATCCATGTGAGGGCATTATTGTTGCTATACACTTGGTAGGGAGTCCAGGATAAGTAGATGTATCGTTGCAAAATAGGAAATCTCACTCTAACCTTTGATTCCATTAACTAAAGAAACTACTTAAGAATTGAAGGCCTAACTAACTCATGCCCAATTCGGTGTAGCTAACTTTCATATTCTCCAACTCTTTGCTTCATTTTTTGCATGATTTTAGCAAAAAGATATGTGTTCAAATTGAGAGCCTTCAAAGTCTAACCACCTTTTTGCTTTCTCTCTGTGATGAATTGACGATCTGGTGAATTAAACATAAAAGCTAATGAGCCTCATCTATTCTTGCATCCAATCGGTGACATGTGGTGACCTACAACCCATGATGCGTTACATCTGTAGAGGGAAGAAGATTCCCTTTGCATGAGTTGTAACCCTCATTAGCTCATTGACGTCTACATTAATTAGTCTCCTATTAAAGAAAACCTAAAACTTTGATGGTAACAACGTACATCATTTGTTCATTGAACTAAAAACCATTATAGAAGATATTTCTTTTTAGAAACTGTCACGAATACATTCTCAAAAAGGAGATGTTTTTTTGGCATCTTGTATAATTATTGTACAAATATGTGACCTTTACAGATATTTGTCCACTGTCTTGAACACAATCCATGAATTTCAACTATTTAAGGATGTGGAGTATTGCATAGGGAGTGGACAGAAAAGGAGATATATTTCTGACATCTTGTATAATAATTCTTTTTCTTCCAACCCCTGAGCTTGTTAGGCCATGTGGAGGTTGCCCATGGCGATCTCATTGTGTGCAATCAGTAGTTGACAATGTTGTATAGAGTGCTTTGATTTGAGCACTGTTTCCTCAAGACTTCGAGTCGAATTTGAGTGTTGTTTTCTGATTGATTGGAACTTATCATGTTCTCTGTAGTAGCTTGTTGTAGTCATTAGAGGTCAAGAGTTTAAACACTTCAATGTTTGGGGAAAATTCTTTCGGTTTTGGTATTGTGGAGCTTCCTAATCATTCCCCTCTCTTACTGGCTATGTATGTTACCTCTATAGTTTTGTTCACTATGTAAGAAATCAACAAAAAGGGCATCATATTAGTGATGACCGCTCAAAAACCGTCACTAATATTCTATTAGTGATGGGTCTAATGATGACTCGTCACTGATGTGACCCCAGGAGGACCTGGCCAAGACCTATCACTAAAGACCGCAGTGACGGCTCACATGAAAACCTGTCACTAATGACTGATAGAGTCGGCACACGTCATAAAAGATAGCCTCTCGTTAGTAACGGGTGACAACTATAACTTGTCACTAATATGAAAATCATTAGTGATGGGTAACAACTATAACCACCTATTACTAATGTGAAAGTCATTAGTGATAGGTAATAGCTATCACTCGTCACTAATAACTAGTCTATATATAACTCGAACCCTAGCATCCGACCTCTCCTCTCCTGATTTTGCCTAACTCTCGAGCGCCCTCATCCTTCCAATGCCTGCCGCGACCCCCTCCTCCTCCCGCCACATGCCTACCATCACAGAGTCTTTCCAACCTGAAGGCCAAGCTCGCCGCCACATGCCTACCATCACAGAGTCTTTCCAACCTGAAGGCCAAGCTCGCCGTGGAGTCTTTCCAGCCCCTCCAAATCGCCATCTTCCCCTTCCTGCTGCACACCTCCCCCTCTACCCTCGTCACCTACCCATAAGCAGCTCTCTCACAGCAACGTTTTTTGAAGTTCAGCTGTTCTGTCACAATAATTAGCATATCCATGCTACCCCTATGTCTGGAGGAGGTTTAGCTAGAAACAATATGCGATAAACAAAGCAAGACCATTCTTCAAAAAGTTAGTGAGAAAGATCACAGCCTTATTTTAGGGTTCCATTTAATTATCTATTTGATTTGATGCTTGCGTGATGGTTTCAGTGCATAAGGTTGCAAACAGTCAAGCTGAAATAAATCTTCAACTATCACTCCTGTAGATACCCTCATCAGTATCGGTTCAAAATCGCTATCAGTGGCTTGTTTTGAACCGACACTGATTACTCAGCATTGATAGTCACAGACTATCAGTGCCAGGTATGGAACCGGCATTGAAAATTATTATCGGTGCCAGTTTGTGGATTGAACCGACACTGATATGTGTACTATCAGTGCCGATAGGTATTTCCCGCCCTTTTCAAATGTGGCGGTTGCCGCTAATACCATGATATTTTCAAATTTTAGCTGTTGCCGGCAATAGTATACAGTATATTTATAGACACACATAAATAAATTTAATTTACGAGACGTCAAGTTTTATCGTAGCATATATACACAAGCACATATAAATTTTATTTCTAAAACATCAAGTCTCATCACAGTGTCAAGTCTTTGTGCCTCCATTCTACATAAGGAATAAGTTAAGACATTCAATCCAATGGTACATGAATGTATACTGTGATTTATACAAATACGATATTTACAGATTCCAACAACTCAAGATAGACACGTCGAGGGAATCTTGTTGGTACAGTCAATACATTTCCACAAATAATATATAAATAGAGCCGTCCCCATGGAGGAAATCTCGATCCTTGTATTTGGCCTCGAATATTTCTCCTTCATGTACCACGCATGGAATATCGAAGTTGATATGTCAATTTGTCCCACACGTTTGGCACGGCCAAGAGTTCGCCCAACTTAAATTGCCATCTCTCGACTACTTTCGGTGTCAGGGACTCGTCTAGAAATTGCTCTTTTGTCATTTTAGCATCTTCAAGAAATCTTTCTAAATTCTGTTCTTGTCGTATCTATTCGATAGAAGACTCCTTCAAGTACTTCTTGCTTTTGATGCGCGCGTAGTCTGATTTACTTTTGCGCTCAATAGGTTTGGCCATCTTCAAGAAAAACTTCTGTGTTTCTGCACGAATTGGTATTTTTTCTCAGTCTCTGGCTTTTGAAAGAATTCCTTGACACCGGCTCCACTATCGCTCTGGTTTCCTCTGGTGTTTGTTCATAAGGTAACTTCTTAGGTGCGGCCACCTTCTTAGGTGCCCTTTGCTTCTGGGATGAAGCCGACTTATGAGATTAACTCAATTCTTAGATTGTGCAGCTGTTGTCAACCTTGGAGGGGGAGGAGTTGCCTCTCTTGGTGGTGGTGGTGCTGACTTCAGAGGTGGATGAGTTGGCTCTCTTGGTGGCACTGGTGCTGACTTCTGAGGGGGAGGAGTTGGCTCCCTTGGTGGCGACTTGCGTAAGGGAGCAGTTGGCTCTCTTCTAGGTGACAGTGGCGGTGGCGACCACCATGGAGGAGTTGGCTCTCTTCTTTGTGACGGTGGCGGTGGAGGCGACCGTGGAGGAGTCAGAGAAATCCTATGTGGTGGGTCCGACTCTGCATCAGACGACTCATCTGTCTCATCTTCAAACACTATGTAGCACTTGGGTCACAGAACGAAGCCACCCATGTTTTATATAAGCCTCTTGGAACTCTCTCTCCGGGGTAACCCATGTCAATTTTACGGTACGACCTTCGCACGGAGTCCATGCGAACCTTAGTGTATCCCCGCGGTATTGGAAGATTGTTGAAGAGAGCTCCTTCCACGCATTGGTCGACCTGCCCTATAGCCACAGTGGTGGTAATGTTCAAGGTGGGCACGAAAAGCTTGCACAATTTGCTTTCCGTGATGTCGTCAATGGGGTAACAGGCTAATTCTTCTTCTGCAAACCCCACGGACGCACAACTGCTTCGACGACTACCAGGGCTCACAATATTTTCTTCACCTTGCTGCTGTCTGTTTCCTTGCTGAAGTGCCTCTTTGATTTTTATGTCTGTCATCTGACACTCTTGTACAAGTTCTTGTCGTACTAAAGCCAGCAACTCTTCCAGTTCTTCTCTCCTTCTCTTCCAACTCTTGTAACTTTTGGCGACTTTTGGGAATCCCTCTTTCCAAGGCACCACACCCTTGCCTCTGGTGCGACCTGGGTGCTCCTTGGTTCCTAGTGCCAAGGTTAGCTGGTCTTTCTCCCTTTTTGGCCTCAAGGAGCCTTGGGAAAACTGGGTGTGGGCATATGCAATTCTTTGCGTCACTTCTTGTTCTCTGTCGCTTTTGAAGATTAGGCTACCATCTGCCGACAAAGTTACCCCTCCCGCGTATAGATAGTGCTTTGCTCGTTCAATCCAGTCAGTCATCTGAGGTGTGGCACCGCTACAGGTTACTTATTCTTCCATCTCTTCCCACTCATCGTATTTCCTCATATACCCACGTGAGCCAGTTCTGTGGGGGTACATGTTCTTGTGGGAGTTGGCTTTGTTTACCTCACTTAGTCGTTGTGCTTCCTCTAACCGCCTGTACTCTATGAAATTATTCCAAAATGGTTCCACCGTCAGGTAATCATCTTTGGTGTCCGACCCACTAAGTAATAATTTCTCCACAGCTTACCCTTGAAATTATTGAACACGATGGCCATTGTTGATAGGGCACAATGCTTCTTTTTGGCCATGTTGCATCCTTCAGGGTATTCAAACTTTGCCACAAACATGCCCCATATAAGATCCTTAATGTTATCGGGAATCACCCACATGTCATCTTGTCCGTCTCTCCAACTTCTATATGTGATTGCAACATGGTCCCTCACTAGACACCCGATTGCTGTTTTGAACAGCCCCATAACAGCTTTAGGTCTTGTGGGCTCCCCGCCTGAATTGACCTCCGTGATGATGAAACGCCCCTCGGGTATCCTGTAGGGACCTCGTCCACTCCTCTCTTCTCCGGTCATCTCGTCACCCTCTGGAGCATCAGCATCAGTATCGATCTGACCCTCCGGACAATCATCTTTGGCCTTGCCCTGCGCAACCTCAGCGGCTGTCTCCAACTCAAACTGATCCATGTTCAGATACGCACTCGGGCTACCGCCTCCCGTCTGGTCCAGCTCCATGTTTGCAGGCTCATCTTGTACCGAGGCTGGAGCCAAATCTGAGGAGGGGACTTGTATCGAAGGGGGGATGGGACGGGGCCATGCACAGTGGTTGGATTTTGTACGTGCCATTCCTACATAAAAAATTTAGATGAAAAAACACTTGATTTGGAGTTAAAATTAGTTATATATGTAATCAAATTATGGTCACAATATATGCATCGATTTACATTTAGAAAAAGGCCAAGTAAAACGTGCAGATAGTTAGTAAGTCGTTGTCTTGCTCATGGACATGTGCTAGCTATCTAGGTTGCTATATTTTTCTACATATTGACATTGATAAAAAATTTGATGGAAGAAGATCCTAATCCCAAAGAAAAGGACGCTTCGGATTTTCATATTAAGTTATATGTCATAATAGCTCATGACATATAAAGATTCTAGATATCGAATAATCATGCTATCATACCTCATAAGTAAAAATATAATATGTACAATGCTACACAAAATAGAGATATTGGCTATTTGAATCATTGCTACACATAATATGTACATGACTTCACCTTACACAATTCAAACTAATTTAGTGAAGCAGACAACAACTATATAGCCAAAAAAATTTCAAGTTCACATTCAATTTGTGCTTAGAGATACATCCTGTTTTTAGTAGAATATGCAAGAATGATTACTGAAAGCATCCTATGCAGGATCTAATAGACTTGCATTTTTCACAACAAATAAGCAACTTTTGATTGAATTGACTCATATAATATGCAGATTTGCATTTTTCACAAATTTTTGGGAATTTGAAACAAAAAAAATGAATATAGTGAATAGAAATTGGATCAAAACAACTCAATAAGGAACAAAATACAAGCTTATTATATGAGTCAATTCAACATGGAGGGCTCGAGGTGAACGGAATAAAGTTCCCTTTGCTTTTGCATAATGACTAGGTTCAGACGATTGCTTCAAGTGCTTATTTGTTGAAGGCATGTATTTCAGTAATCACTAGCACATGTGTTTGTTTGTATGAACAAGCATTCTTGTAAGGTTATGCACATATGTACTGTACTAGGTTACCCCTAATTGTAACACCTAAAACTTTAAAATTTGCAATAATTTAAAATTTTGCTAGAAATTAAATAAGTGGATTTCATTTTAGCTCTATAGGAAATTAATTTCTAAATTTAATTTGGAATAGGTTGAATGTTTGTCGCATTCATGCCGTTGTAGTTGCAATAAGGTTTTATTGTGTGGAAAATTCTTTTTGCTAAAATTCGCTAGAGTTCGCTCGGTTAAAATCTCTTTTGGAAAATAAGTTTGAAAACCTAAAGCAAAGAAAAAAGAAAGGATTTCTAAAATGGAAAACCCTTTCTGGGCCGTCTTCCCCGCGCCGGCCCAACCCGCCTCTTTCCCCCTCCCTTTTCTCTCCCGCCGTGGGCCGCGCCCCTCCTTTTCCCGCGCCGGCCCGCAGGCCGAGCCGGCCTGCCACGCCCACCGAGCCGCCTCGCCTCCGCCCTCCTCGCTGCCAAGTGGGCCCGGCTCCGAGCCGAGCCACCCTCCCGCCCGAGCCGTCGAGCTGCCGGCTCACCTTCTTCCTCATCCCGCCACCGGACACCGACACCCCCAATCGCCGCGACCGTTTCAAATCGAAGCCTCCCCGTGCTTTAACTCTTCAATCAAACCACACCACCGTGATCGCCGCCCCCTATTCCCTCCAATTGAGCCGTTTCCCCCTTGAATTCCCACTCGTTTGCATGGAAACCGAAGTTTTTAGTGCATTCGAGCCGCCGGCCGAATCTCCTCGAATCCGGCCGTTCCACTCCTCCTCTCGGGTATTTAAGGGCTCCATCGGCATCCTTGTTCGGTTCCGCACCCGAATACCCCATTTCCCCTCTCTCTTGTGCACGGATTTGAGCCGCCGCCGTCACCTCCATTGCCGTCGGTAAGGAGTCGCCGCTCTCTTTCTCCTCAACCGAACCGCGATTAAGCTCGTTCTTCGCTCTTATGGTGCCGCCGGACCTCTAGGAGCTCACTCCGACGCTTCTTGGAGCTTCACCCGCCGTCGGACGCCGTTCCCGCCGAGCCGCCTCACCTCCGCCCGCCGTTCTCCATCGCCGGCCACCTCCGGACCTCTTCCGCCGCCGTCAAGCCCGCAGTAAGTTTCCCCGCGAGCTCCTCGTTGCTATGCGCCAAGTCCCGATGCAATCCGTGGCCGGATGCGCCTTTTGCGCATCGTCGGCGAGCCCGCCGCCGTCCCCGTCGTCGCCGGCCGCCGCTCCCACCGTTGAAACCGCCGGCGCCACCCCCTTTTTGATTTCCGGCCGTCGGATCCTGGTTCTTCGGCCCGGATTAGACCGGCCAATTTTTATACCCCTTCGGTCCACCATGGACCGGTGGACCGATGCCCTTTCAGTGGTCCACAAGCCCGTAGACCAATTCCATATCATTTCCAATTAAGAAATAATTCAGTAATTGTTTTATTGCGTCATAATCCAATTTTCAGTATAAAATTATTTCGGTTTACTCTCTGGAAAACATGTAAAATTTGCAGTAAAGTCCCTACATCTTCAAAAGCTTATAACTTTTTGCTCGTAGCTCCGATTTTGGTGATTTCGCGTCAAATCGTTCGTAGCGTCGTGTAGAATCTTTTTGTAGAGTTTTTGAATAGTTTCAGTACTGTTTGGTGTCCTGTTCTTAGAGTTTTGTTTGGTTTGTGTTTTTCCGATCCGTCGTTTAGGAGCTGAGCAGTTCGGCAACCTCCAAGACCAAGTTTTCGAGGACTTTGAGCAGCAACCCGGTGAAGGCAAGTGCCCTTGAGCATTTCTATACCAGTTTTAGGACTTGCAGGTGTAGTTTTTATCCTTCAATATGCATGCTGTCCAAAATGATATCCCATGCTAGGGTTTACTAGTTTTGTCTCGATATTTTTCTTGTCGCCGTTGATGTATTGGGTTAAGAAGATGGGTAGATCATGCTAGTACTGTCTGGGTGGGAAAATGGTTAATATTGACTAATGAATTATGTAACACTGTCCCGGTGGAAAAATGGTAATTCTTTTGTAGCAACATGGTATAGGTCTTCCCCAACGGAATGGATGGATTGTGGTGGTGCCTATGGCAAGTTTGTGTATGTATCTGTTTGGGGTCCTAAGGACCGGTTTTTGGGCATGTAACCAAGTTATACCCGTACAACCACGAGGCCTATATGGGTACGGCCTGGCCAAATAATTAGCAACCACCGATTCTGTGGGCATCACTGGTCGAGTATGTGGCACAAGAGGGGGCTTCTGTAGCGACTCGGTCAGCTGTTAGCGGTGAAACCTTAGTGGGTGCCTACAAATCGGTGGGAGTTTTGTAAAGGCCTTGTAGTGAGACCCCGACTCCTTACCCCGGAAGTATGGAGTAACAAGGGAATCACGACTCGTGGAGTTGTGCAGACTCTGCAGAGTATCAAACTGGTCGATCAGCCGTGCTCACGGTCAAGAGCGAGCTTGGACTTCTTCAAGATTAGTTGGATCTGGGTTTTGGTATGGTTGGTCGGGTAGCCAGGTAATGGGATTATCTGGTGAGCTTTGGGGTAACCGGATATGGGATACCCGGTGAGTCAAACCCCTTTGGTTATAACAAGTGTCTTCACACCCAGTAAATAGGATGCCTGTTGTTGGGAGTATAGGTTAAGGTATCGTTTTAGTTGCTTAGTGCTAATAACGCCTGTCAAGCCTTTTTCTTGTCTAAAGCCTCATAACCTACTTTCCCCTGCACTTGCGGAGTACAACCTTTTGTACTCACCCTTGTTATTCTCCCCTGCATTCTTCCGCCATTCAGAAGCTGTCTTTGAAGCTGGTACCTTCGACCTTGATGACTTCGATCCCGAGCTGCTGTTCTAGGCTGTGGAGCCCCCGGTTGACGTCTTCGCCTGTGGAAGCTGGAGTCGCTGACGCTGAAGACCCCTCTTGTCTCCCGCTGTGTTTTCTTTCAGACCCTCGGGTCATTTTGTAATAAGGTTAAGTACGATGTATCTTTTGCACCGTGATGATAACACTAATGATGTAAGCGCATGTATGGAAGTTGTTCCCGGCATACATGTGTTGTGCCCGGTTTTGTTTCCTTTAAAACTGGGTGTTACAGAAGTGGTATCAGAGCCGTGTTGACCGTAGGACGCAGCCTAGGTAGACTGGACACGCTAAGGACTTATGTTTGTACAAAATTTACTTTCACAAAATTGTATTCCTCCGGTTATTCCTTTCTCGGTCTACTGCTTTTTATAAAATGGTTACTAATTTCTGACTTTTCCAAAATTTTAGATGGCCCGTACGAAGATCACCCCGCGCAAGCGCGTGCTGGTTCCCGACGTGGTGGTTCCTGTGGGTGCAGTCTGGAGGTACCAACCCCCAGCTGAGTTCTACTCCGACGGACAGCTGGCAGGGTACTTCACCCGCACGTTGTGGTATCTGTTGCAGGGTCTTGGCTACCACGACGCTCCACTCTTCAAAGGCGTCAGAGTTCCACTTGGAGACCGTGGTTACTCCTGGACAGTGGAGGTAACAATGTTCGAGAAGCCCTCCGCCGACGACCTTCGCCGAGTTCGCCGAGTCCACATAGCCACCGCCCCCAGAGCTACGTTCGAGGCAGGGATCGAGGACGCTGCTCGCCAGGCTCTGGCTGTTCTCTGCCAGGAGAACAGACAGGACCTCCGCCTCACTCAGTTCGGGAAGTTCCCGCAGCGCCCGTCAGGCAGTCTGGAGGTCATCTTCGCACCCGTCAACAATGAGCCGGATCTCTGTTTGCGAGAGAAGGTCCGCCTCACCGCCGCCCTTTATGCCGAGCTGGATAGAGCACTCGATGAGTTGGAGGATCTTCACCAGCGCCACGCTGAGCAGGAGCAAATGATCTACGAGCTAGAGATCATGCTGCAGGATCCCGACCAGCACCCCGACGAGGCTCCACCAGCACCGCCTTCCGCCCCTGCACCGCCCCGCTCTCCTTCGCGCAAGAGGCTCCGTCAGGCAGATGTTGCAGGACCTTCAGGCACCGCCGGCCAGGAGTAGAGTCGAGCTAGGAAGATGTCCCCTAGCAGAATAAGTCGTTTAGACTCGTGTCGTTTGTAGTAGGGTGTGCTTGTGCTTGTGCTTGTGCCTGTTCTGTGTAGACCTTGTTTTGAGTTGGATCTTTGCTTGAGTGTTGGTGTGATGTAGGGGTTTCCCCTCTACATTTCATCAGTTATTATAATAATAGTCGGGAGTCCTTTCTTTCCGTTTCCTTCAGTTTCTTTCAGTTCTTGTCTCGTTTTCCGTCCCTGTTTTTCCCTTATGCTTCTCGCGCCTTGGCAACAATAGATGGTGAACACCCGACGTAGCAACAACACCAACGACAACATCAACAACAACACTGTCAACAACAACGCTGCCAACAATAACAACCTTCCTCCCCTGCCACCCCTCATGGACGCCAACCAAGTCATGACTCTTCTTCAAGGTTTGGTCCAAGCCATCAACCAGCAGCCTCAGGCTCAGCAGGCACCGCTGCAGCAGCCACAGTCTAGACTCAGGACTTTCTTGAGCACCCAGCCACCTACCTTTTCTCAGGCAATAGAGCCAATGGAGGCAGATGATTGGCTAAGGACAATCGACAGTAAACTTCAGATAGCTCAGTGCAATGGAAGAGAAAAAGTTCTCTTTGCATCCCACCAACTCAGTGGGCCAGCTCAGGAGTGGTGGACTGCTTACACTGCCGCTCATGAGGACCCCCAGGAGATCACCTGGGCAGAATTCCGAAGCAGTTTCCGCGCTCACCACGTTCCTATCGGAGAAATAAAGCTGAAAAGGAAGGAGTTCCTCAGTCTCAAGCAAGGCCCTATGTCTGTAAGAGAGTACCTCACTAAGTTCACTCAACTGTCTCGCTACGCCCCCAGTGATGTTGACACAGACGAGAAGAAGCAGGACTGTTTTCTTGAAGGTCTAAACTCTGGTCTGCAGTATGCCCTCTCTGCCAACGAGTACCCTAATTTTCAGAAATTAGTGGATAGAGCTTTCATATTAGAAAAGAAGCGCCAGAATCTAGGTGAAGAACGTAAGCGCCATCTGCAGGGTCAGTCTTCTGGCAGTAACACTCCCCCCCGTTTCAACGCCCCTGCCACTGGTCCGATGTTCCGCCAGGGAGGTCAGAACCAGCCGCAGCAAAACCAGCAGAGGCCGCCGCAGAAGATGCAAGGTCAGGTTACAGGGTCTTACAAGCCCCCGATTCAGCAACAACAACAGCCTCGCCCCAACTTCCAGCAGCAGCGACCCAACCACAACCAGCCACAACCGTAGAACCGCACAGGTCAGGGGTCAGGCAACATTGGTCCGTGTTTCAGTTGCGGCCAATTCGGGCATCTTTCCAAGCAATGCCCTAAGAAGCAGCAAGGTCAGGCCCAAGGTAGCAACAACCAGCAGCAGCAGCCCCGCCAGAACGCGATGCATGGTCGCGTCAACCACGTTGCAGTGGAAGAAGCCCAAGAAGCTCCCGACGTAGTGCTGGGTATGTTCTCTGCAAACTCTCACCCCGCAACAATATTATTCGATTCAGGTGCTACACATTCTTTCATATCATACCAGTTTGTGAATGCTTATAAATTGCCAAGAGCATTAATGAAAAATAGAGTACTAGTAAGTTCTCCTGGAGGAGCAATGGAATCAAGGCAGGTATGCCCTAAAGTAAATATAAGCATAAGGGGGGGGGGTAGATTTTCTTGCCAATCTCATCATTCTGGAATCCAAAGGAATCGATATCATTCTGGGAATGGATTGGCTGACCAAGTACAAAGGAGTCATAGGATGTGCAACAAAGACAGTACAGCTGACGCATACTGATGGTACCAAAGTGGAATTCCAAGCTACAACAGAGTCAGCCATCAACGCCAGTTTGAACAAACCAATGCAGTGGAAGATAGCAGGGTGGTCAGCGAATTTCCTGATGTCTTTCCGGAAGATTTACCAGGTATGCCACCTGATCGAGAAATTGAATTTGTCATTGAATTAGTACCTGAAACGGCTCCTATATATAAGAGGCCATATAGAATGGATGCCAATCAGTTGGCTGAGCTCAAGGAGCAAATGCAAGAGCTACTAGACAAAGGGTTTATCCGCCCCAGTTCTTTGCCCTGGGGAGCCCCTGTAATCTTCGTTCCAAAGAAGGATGGTACACAGAGGATGTGTATAGACTATCGAGCTCTGAATGAAGTAACAATAAAAAACAAATACCCTCTGCCTCGCATTGAAGATCTGTTTGATATGCTGATAGGAGCATGTGTGTTTTCCAAGATTGATCTTAGGTCTGGATATCACCAGCTGAAGATTCGTGCTTCGGATATTCCCAAGACTGCATTTGTTACTTGGTACGGTCTATACGAGTACACAGTAATGTGATGAGGACATCCCAACCATGCAGACCTCGGCGACCTCCTCGCAGACCTCGGCGACCTCCTCGCAGACCTCACTGACCTCTACTCCGACATCGCCGACCTCCACACCGACCATACCGAGCACAACTACACCAGCCCAAGTCTTTAAAGGACCAATTACACGTAGTCAGGCAAAGGAACTACAACAAGAGGTGAACGCGCTACTTTGTGAAGCTCATTTAAATATTAATGAGAATTATATACTGCCTAAGTCGAGTACATTGCTATTACTCAGGTTTACCAAGGAGGATGACAAGAACACACAAGGCGATGAATACAAAGAAGAACCACGTTCGAATTCGTCAAGTCCTGCAGAACAGTCTGAAAGAAATAATCGTAACTTTTGATTCCCAAAAGCTATGAAGGCCAATGGATACTTGTTGGAAAGCTCTTGAAGTCTAGTTTCCAATGACACCAACCCCGACCAGTTTGGAGAAACCGTTATGGCGCCCGACCAGTTTTAGTGCATACTGGTCAGAAGCTCAACAGTCTGCATGAAGCTAAAGTTGCCGTGTAAAACTGTATCATTCTACAAAGTTCCGAGATGCATACTATACATGGTGTGAAAGCTTATCAAGTTAGCTTTCCAACGCATCCAGCCGCACGTCATTTGAAGCTTCCAAGGTGGAGTTATTGCCTAAACACTGAAGACTGCGCTGAAGAACAACAGCTATGCGGAAACTCTCCAAAAGCTGATTTCGTAGAGACCCTTTCACATAGTCTATCTTTTCATTTCTATTTCGTGTTTTCACTTATCAAGGAGGGTTGTTCTTTGTATAAATACTCCATTGCTTCATAGCAATGATAGACTTTTGATAATCGAAATACAAACCCCTTTGTTCAGCTGTGTGCTAACAAATCCAGAGAGAGATCTCTACTCCTTAGCTCTTGTGTTTTCCTTCGCGGAGATTACAGAAGCGGCCACGTCATCGGCACCCAATCCGTGCTCCTGGTCCATCGATTTCAGGTTGTGTAGGTTGGTTTCTTTAAGAGTGTGGTTGGACGAATCCTTGGTTCAGGCTGCCGTATAGAGACGGTGGTTGGCTCCTTGTGCACGTCGTCAGGTTGCACTAGTTATCGCTGCTTGCAGCAAGTTATCGGCCGTTCTTCGGCTAGTTATCAAGACCGGGATCCTACGTCGTGAAGATCGGGACCAAGACTCCATCATAATGTCTTTCGGACTGACCAATGCCCCAGCATACTTCATGTATCTGATGAACAAGATTTTTATGGAATATTTGGACAAGTTCGTTGTGGTATTCATTGATGACATCCTGGTTTATTCCCAGAACGAAGTAGAACATGAGGAACATTTAAGGATGGTATTGCAGAAACTCAGGGAGAACCAGTTGTTTGCCAAACTGAGCAAATGTGAATTTTGGTTGAAGGAAGTTCCTTTCCTCGGTCACATCATATCAGCAGGAGGTGTGTCCGTAGATCCATCCAAGGTAAGAGACGTTCTGAATTGGAAGCCACCGCAGAATGTGTCTGAGATTCGTAGTTTTCTGGGTTTAGCAGGATACTATCATCGATTTATTGAAGGTTTCTCCAAGATAGCGAAGCCAATGACCGAACTGCTAGGGAAGGGAGCAGAGTTCAAGTGGACAACAGCTAGAGAAGCCAGTTTCAATGAATTAAAGAAAAGATTGACCTCAGCACCAGTTTTGATCATACCATACACTCAGAAGCCGTTCTCGGTATATTGTGATGCATCCCGTCAAGGTTTGGGATGTGTGCTTATGCAAGAAGGCCACATTATAGCTTATGCATCCCGGCAGCTAAGAAAGCATGAAGAGAATTATCCAACGCATGATTTGGAGCTAGCCGCAGTTGTTCATGCACTCAAGATTTGGAGGCATTACCTGATTGGACAAAGATGTGAGATATATTCTGATCATAAGAGCTTAAAATATATTTTCACTCAGCCGGATCTTAACCTAAGACAACGCAGATGGTTAGAGCTTATTAAGGACTATAATTTGGGAATCAACTATCATCCAGGAAAGACGAACGTAGTAGCCGATGCCTTGAGCAGAAAATCTCAGGTTAATTCTATGACTCTCCAAGAGTTGAGTCCCGAACTATGCAAAGAATTCGAGAGGTTGAATCTAAGTATGGTGTGTAATACTGAGATGATTGCTATGGAAATAGACTCAACCCTTGAACAAGATATAAGGAAGGGTCAGCTTGAAGATGACAATATTTTGGAGATCAAGCAGTTGATCAAAGCAGGCAAAGCCCCGGACTTTTCTGAAGACAAGCAGGGTACAATATGGTATAAGCATAGGATTTGTGTTCCGGACATAAAGTCTATTCGGGATACTATTTTAAAGGAAGCTCATGATTCAGCGTATTCTATTCACCCTGGGAGCACCAAGATGTATCAATATCTTAAGGATCAGTACTGGTGGTATGGAATAAAACGTGCAGTAGCAGAACACGTAGCTTTGTGTGATATCTGTCATCGGGTCAAAGCTGAACATCAAAGACCCGCAGGACTGCTACAGCCACTAAAAATACCTGAATGGAAGTGGGAAGAAATTAGCATGGATTTCATAGTGGGTCTACCACGAACGCAATCAGGATATGATTCTATATGGGTCGTGGTTGACCGGTTGACGAAAGTGGCTCACTTTATTCCAGTTAAGGAATCCTATCGAGGTCCAAAGTTAGCCGAGTTGTACATGTCCAAGGTTGTATGTCTGCATGGAGTGCCTAAGATAATTGTATCTGATCGTGGCAGTCAATTTACTTCAAGGTTCTGGCGACGTCTGCATGAATCGCTAGATACAAGGTTGAATTTCAGTTCAGCCTATCACCCACAGACTGATGGGCAAACGGAAAGAGTAAATCAAATTCTTGAAGATATGCTGAGAGCATGTGCACTCAAGAATGGTAACAGTTGGGACAAGAATCTACTGTATGCAGAATTCTCATACAATAACGGCTTCCAAGCTAGTCTGAAGATGTCCCCTTTTGAAGCTTTGTATGGGAGAAAATGTAGAACCCCGTTGTTCTGGAATCAAACCGGGGAAAGCCAAGTTTTTGGTCCTGAAGTCCTGAGAGAAGCAGAAAGGCAAGTACACGAGATCCGGGATAATTTGAAAACCGCACAGTCAAGGCAGAAGAGTTATGCGGATCATCGACGTCGGGAACTAACCTTTGAAATAGGAGACTTTGTGTATCTCAAAGTATCACCAATCCGAGGGCTACGTAGATTCAAAGTCAAAGGCAAGCTATCACCTCAGTTTATTGGTCCGTACAAGATACTGGGAAGACGAGGAGAAGTAGCTTACCAGCTGAAGTTACCACCTCAACTTTCAGGAGTACACGATGTCTTTCACGTATCACAGTTAAAGAAGTGCTTAAGAGTTCCTGAGGAATAGTTACCAGTAGAAGACCTGGATGTGCGAGAAGATCTGTCTTATGCTGAATATCCGGTCAAGATTCTTGAGACGTCAGAACGAGTTACCAGGAACAGGAGAGTCAAAATGTGTAGAGTGCAGTGGAAGCATCACTCAGAAGAAGAAGCCACCTGGGAAAGAGAAGATGATTTGAAGACGGAGTTTCCCCATCTCTTCTCCGATCCTTTCGAATCGTGAGGGCGAGATTCATCGTAAGGGGGGTAGGTTTGTAACACCCAAAACTTCAAAATTTGCAATAATTTAAAATTTTGCTAGAAATTAAATAAGTGGATTTCATTTTAGCTCTATAGGAAATTAATTTCTAAATTTAATTTGGAATAGGTTGAACGTTTGTCGCATTCATGCCGTTGTAGTTGCAATAAGGTTTTATTGTGTGGGAAATTCTTTTTGCTAAAATTCGCTAGAGTTCGCTCGGTTAAAATCTCTTTTGGAAAATAAGTTTGAAAACCTAAAGCAAAGAAAAAAGAAAGGATTTCTAAAATGGAAAACCCTTCCTGGGCCGTCTTCCCCGCGCCGGCCCAACCCGCCTCTTTCCCCCTCCCTTTTCTCTCCCGTCGTGGGCCGCGCCCCTCCTTTTCCCGCGCCGGCCCGCAGGCCGAGCCGGCCTGCCGCACCCACCGAGCCGCCTCGCCTCCGCCCGCCTCGCTGCCAAGTGGGCCCGGCTCCGAGCCGAGCCACCCTCCCGCCTGAGCCGTCGAGCTGCCGGCTCACCTTCTTCCTCATCCCGCCACCGGACACCGACGCCCCCAATCGCCGCGACCGTTTCAAATCGAAGCCTCCCCGTGCTTTAACTCTCCAATCAAACCACACCACCGTGATCGCCGCCCCCTATTCCCTCCATTTGAGCCGTTTCCCCCTTGAATTCCCACTCGTTTGCATGGAAACCGAAGTTTTTAGTGCATTCGAGCCGCCGGCCGAATCTCCTCGAATCCGGCCGTTCCACTCCTCCTCTCGGGTATTTAAGGGCTCCATCGGCATCCTTGTTCGGTTCCGCACCCGAATACCCCATTTCCCCTCTCTCTTGTGCACGGATTCGAGCCGCCGCCGTCACCTCCATTGCCGCCGGTAAGGAGCTCGGTCGCCGCTCTCTTTCTCCTCAACCGAACCGCGATTAAGCTCGTTCTTCGCTCTTATGGTGCCGCAGGACCTCTAGGAGCTCACTCTGGCGCTTCTTGGAGCTTCACCTGCCGTCGGACGCCGTTCCCGCCGAGCCGCCTCACCTCCGCCCGCTGTTCTCCGTCGCCGGCCACCTCCGGACCTCGTCCGCCGCCGTCAAGCCCGCAATAAGTTTCCCCGTGAGCTCCTCGTTGCTATGCGCCAAGTCCCGATGCAATCTGTGGCCGGATGCGCCTTTTGCGCATCGCCGGCGAGCCCGCCGCCGTCCCCGTCGTCGCCGGCCGCCGTCCCTGTCGTCGCCGGCCGCCGTTCCCACCGTTGAAACCGCCGGCACCACCCCCTTTTTGATTTCCGGCCGTCGGATCCCGGTTCTTCGGCCCGGATTAGACCGGCCAATTTTTATACCCCTTCGGTCCACCATGGACCGGTGGACCGATGCCCTTTCAGTGGTCCACAAGCCCGTAGACCAATTCCATATCATTTCCAATTAAGAAATAATTCAGTAATTGTTTTATTGCGTCATAATCCAATTTTCAGTATAAAATTATTTCGGTTTACTCTCTGGAAAACATGTAAAATTTGCAGTAAAGTCCCTACATCTTCAAAAGCTTATAACTTTTTGCTCGTAGCTCCGATTTTGGCGATTTTTGCGTCAAATCATTCGTAGCGTCGTGTAGAATCTTTTTGTAGAGTTTTTGAATAGTTTCAGTACTGTTTGGTGTACTGTTCTTAGAGTTTTGTTTGGTTTGTGTTTTTCCGGTCCGTCGTGTAGGAGCTGAGCAGTTCGGCAACCTCCAAGACCAAGTTTTCGAGGACTTTGAGCAGCAACCCGGTGAAGGCAAGTGCCCTTGAGCATTTCTATACAAGTTTTAGGACTTGCAGGTGTAGTTTTTATCCTTCAATATGCATGCTGTCCAAAATGATATCCCATGCTAGGGTTTACTAGTTTTGTCTCGATATTTTTCTTGTCGCCGTTGATGTATCGGGTTAAGAAGATGGGTAGATCATGCTAGTGCTGTCCGGGTGGGAAAATGGTTAATATTGACTAATGAATTATGTAACATTGTCCCGGTGGAAAAATGGTAATTCTTTTGTAGCAACATGGTATAGGTCTTCCCCAACGGAATGGATGGATTGTGGTGGTGCCTATGACAAGTTTGTGTATGTATCTGTTTGGGGTCCTAAGGACCGGTTCTTGGGCATGTAACCAAGTTATACCCGTACAATCACGAGGCCTATATGGGTACGGCCTGGCCAAATAATTAGCGACCACCGATTCTGTGGGCATCACTGGTCGAGTATGTGGCACAAGAGGGGGCTTCTGCAGCGACTCGGTCGGCTGTTAGCGGTGAAACCTTAGTGGGTGCCTACAAATCGGCGGGAGTTTTGTAAAGGCCTTGTAGTGAGACCCCGACTCCTTACCCCGGAAGTATGGAGTAACAAGGGAATCATGACTCGTGGAGCTGTGCAGACTCTGCAGAGTATCAAACTGGTCGATCAGCCGTGCTCACGGTCAAGAGCGAGCTTGGACTTCTTCAAGATTAGTTGGATCTGGGTTTTGGTATGGTTGGTCGGGTAGCCAGGTAATGGGATTATCTGGTGAGCTTTGGGGTAACCGGATATGGGATACCCGGTGAGTCAAACCCCTTTGGTTATAACAAGTGTCTTCACACCTAGTAAATAGGATGCCTGTTGTTGGGAGTATAGGTTAAGGCATCGTTTTAGTTGCTTAGTGCTAATAACCCCTGTCAAGCCTTTTTCTTGTCTAAAGCCTCATACCCTACTTTCCCCTGCACTTGCGGAGTACAACCTTTTGTACTCACCCTTGTTATTCTCCCCTGCATTCTTCCGCCATTCAGAAGCTGTCTTTGAAGCTGGTACCTTCGACCTCGATGACTTCGATCCCGAGCTGCTGTTCTAGGCTGTGGAGCCCCCGGTTGACGTCTTCGCTTGTGGAAGCTGGAGCCGCTGACGCTGAAGACCCCTCTTGTCTCCCGCTGTGTTTTCTTTCAAACCCTCGGGTCATTTTGTAATAAGGTTAAGTACGATGTATCTTTTGCACTGTGATGATAACACTAATGATGTAAGCGCATGTATGGAAGTTGTTCCCGGCATACATGTGTTGTGCCCGGTTTTGTTTCCTTTAAAACTGGGTGTTACACTAATTAACAAATACTGAACTAACACAATGGTACTAGGAATAGTAGTAAACAAATACAAAACTAACTAGAAAGCAAATAGTAATAACAATAGCAAATTAGGTTCAATATTCTAGGAATAGTAGTAAACCAATACAAAGCAAAGGTTCGGCAAGATAAAAGTAGCAAAGAATTAGTGCTAGCAGATACAAACTGTACAAAATCTTAAAAACATGCTTTTTGTTAGTAGACCAAACCAACCGGCTAGCAGCTGCAAAATTTAGAGAACAATTTACCTAACTAGCACCTTAGTGGTTGAACTGCTACAACAATTTGCAAATCACAAATTCTAAAGACTTCATAATCTCTAGAAAACTCAATCAGAGAAAATTGCTTGCCTAACACCAGAAGAGGGGGCAGAGGGGGAAGGGGATGACGATGACTATGGGGAGGGAGTGCATTCGGCGGTCGGTTGCAGGGAGGAGTCGACGCGTCGGGAGGAGGAGCGGCGGCGCGTTGGGAGGAGGCGGTGGTTGGGGAGGATGCAGATGTTGGGAGGAGGTGACGATCGAGGAGGCGGCGGTCGAGGAGGCGGTGGCCGGGGAGGAGTTGGTGGTCGAGGAGGAGGCGTCGGGAGGAGGCGGTCAAGGAGGCGGTGCGGTCGGGGAGGAGGCGGCAGTCGAGGAGGCGACGGTCAGGGAGGAGCGGCGCTCGGGGATGAGGAGAGTTAGGAGGAGGCAGAGCGGGCTGAAATGGTGAATGGAGCGAACAAGGAGAGCGGCTAAGTGTTGGTATATATATGTATAGAAGCATCAGTGCCAGTTCTAGTTGCTAACCAGCACTGATACATGTATGAGTGTCGATTCTAGTTGGTAACCAACACTGATAAACGTATCAACACTGGTTCTATTTACTAACCTGTATTGATATGTGGAGTATCAATACCGATTACTACTTAGAACCGCACTGATCAATATTTTTCCCCGGAAATATTCTTCTATTGTTAAATTCGGCTAAAACTTGAAAATTACATAGAAAAATGATTAGAGTTGAGAAAAATATAAAACCAAATTTGTTGAGTTTGTATTACTGTCGCCTACATGATAAAAATACTTGCATACATGAAATGTGCATTGAATTATCTTTATTTCATTAATAAGTCTGTAATTTGTTAATTCTGTAATGAAATTATGAAATATCCATATAAAAAAACACGTGAAACCAATTATGTTAAACTTAATTTTTCATACTCTTTACATGAAAATTAACGTTAACCACTGATTCTTGGTTAACTTTGTGACTTTTAGCTCTTAATTTGACTTTCTCCTTTTCATCCAATTTGAATTCTAACCAATTCACATAAGTTTGATCGCATGGTGTGACACTCAGATCAGAACTTTCAAAAAGTTACTCTTCACCATACTTGTCCTTGATACAAATACATGAAAGCTGCTTTCATTAAACAACTAATGCTTCGTTATGGTCATGACGTATATAGATATCTTCCTTAGTGTCATATATGAGAGGAAGTTCAACATTCTCTCCAAAAGTAGGCAGGTCATCAAATTTGTCACAGTCTTCTTCGTTGACAACATCCTCAACATCGACAACCTTTCTTTTTCCTTGAAGAATCATGTGACGCTCCTCCTTGATAGTTGGGTCTGGGTCCTTTACATAGAAGACTTGTGCAACATCCATGGTAAATATGAATGATTGTTCTCTGTATTAGACGAGTTTGAGGTCCACGGTAGTCATACCTACTTGTCGAACTTGACTCTCCCTGGGAGCCTAACCCATTGGCACCGAAACAGAGGGACCACCAACTCACCATATTCAAGCTCACAAATCTCCTCTATGAATCCACATTAGGTTTTACTATTGCCAGCGTGGTCATAGGCATTAATACAGACACCGCTATTTTGATTAGTGCACTTGTTGTCTTGTGCTCTCGTATAAAATGTATAACCATTGATCTCGTATGCTTGGAATGTGCGGATAATAGTTGAAGGGCCATTAGCCAGCAGTTCCAACAGAGCATCGTCAGTATCCTTACTCATCATGTGTTGACGTAACCAATTACTGAAATTACCTCTGTGCTCTCTTGCAATCCAATCATCTGGCTTTGTTGGATTTGTGGAGCGTAGCATGCTCACGTTCATATTGACATACGGACTCACTACAAGTGATTGTTGCAGAACTGCAAAGTGTGCTTGAGTGAATGAAACACGATCTTTGATATGGATTGAAGTATGACTTATCATCCCTTTCCCCTTTAGCCTCCCCTCATAGCAAGATATAGACATACCAATCACGTTCAGTTTTATGTAGTCAATGCAAAACTCAATGACCTCCTCCGTACTCCACCCTTGGGCAATGCAACCTTCCAGGCGACCTCGGTTACGAACATATTTCTTCAGAACCACCATAAACCTTTTGAAAGGATACATCTGATGCAGAAACATGGGGCCAAAGCTCTTTATCTCATCCACAAGTTGAATAATTAGATGGGGCATTATATCAAAAAATGTCAGAGGGAAAATAGTCTCAAACTAACATATAATATGGACCATGTCTTCCTGCAGCTTTGCCAGTTTGTTCGGATCAATGACCCTTTGTGAAATTGCATTGAAGAACGAACACAACTTTATGATTGGGTCTTCCCAAGCGTCTTCAGCAGTGGTACGATGAGAACCATAAGGGATGGATGATTTTCACAGGGTAGCAGGTACCACAATTATATGTGCTTTTTAATTGCCAAGATAATTTGCTACTAACTCAGTATATGTATGGGATGCCTTTTATAGTTGTTTCTGTTGCGAGCCCGTAGTGTCCACACGATTAAGGAGTTGGACCCTCGATTCCACGAGCCACTCGCATGGGCAGGCTTACTACCTTTCACTCTCATGATGGCCAGAGCTCCCATGGCGGGTGGTGGAAGGATACCTCTCCCGCAAATTAAGGAACCATTGCTCATAGGTCTCATCGACCGATGGCATCCTGAGATGCACACGTTCCACTTTCCTTTTGGCGAGATGACTGTAACACCGAGGGACATGGCCATGCTGATCGGGCTACCAATCAGGGGTGCCTCGTTAGTAGTTTCGCGACCAGCGAAGGAACAGTGGAAGGATTACATTGAGGGCAGGTAATTATTTTTTATGTACTGCACTTCAAATATTGTACTGCTATTCAAACTTTATTGACCATCTGCATCTTGTAGGTTTGGTGTGCCATATGACAAGAAGGATGTTGGCCTCTTCATGTCCTGGATTCATGGGCTGCCACAGTTCGATCCATGCCCACCAAATGCAAACAAGGCTATAGTTTTACAACACTATGAGGTGTACTTGTATGTCCTGCTAGGAGGCATCATGTTCTGCAACATGGTAGGCGATTATGCCGTTCCCCATATTGTATGGTTAGTGAGTCAGCTCGCTTCATATCCTTATGAGTCGACATCTTACAGTTGTGGATCTCCTATGCTTGCTACCACCTACAGAGGATTGTGTGATGCAACCTGGTGATCAAAGAAGAAAGGATCTGTAACATGCTGCCTACACCTCTTACAGCTATGAAGCTGGGAGTACCTCCCAGTTTGTTGGCCTTAGGTGCTTAAGAGCTACTATCTAGTCCCCATCTTCGATGGCATTGTAGATGACATGAGGCCTATGATGGAGTATCGGTGGATGCATGTTATGCTGAGATGGAGTCAACAACAAGGCCATGGTAGCTACTCCTGGGTGATCAGTGTTTTGGACGTCCTTAGCGTAGATCTCGTGGAGTGGGATCCATGGTGTATGACATGAGTGGCCAAAATTGCGACTAACGGGCTCATCACATCATATTGTTGGTGTGACTCAGGCTTATGGATGACCAGATGTTTCTTGTTGTACATGAACAACATGGAAGTATATTCATCTGAGCGTGTATAGAGGCAGTTAGGGTACCGATAGGTGGTGCCAGTATCTCTCCCATGGGATACCGGTCCGGCCACGAGTAAGTGTGTTATTGTAGGTAGCATTAGTATCTTAGGTGATCAATGTTAATATATTATAACTGTGTATGTCACATACAGGAGGACCACACAGGGGGCCGGAGGCATGCATGATTGGGCATCTGTGAATGCCAAGCACATACAGAGGTGGACGGAGTCAGCGGCGGTGGATGTCGTCGTTCCTGCTGGACAATACGGCAATGACACCTACTGGGAGTACCTTTCATGGTACCGTCCGTGCACGCGTGCCACCTTACTCTGTGCACTTGTACAGCCAGCTACCAGACCGTTCTGTGAGAATCGTGCCCGCCTTCTTCATGTTGTGATAGGTGATCCGGTGCTTATAAAGGTTTCCATTAGTTAAACCTCTGTATTACTAACATGACCCTCATCTTATACAGACCAAAGAGGCGTACGCGATGCATACATAGGCAGAGCATGCTTGTGGGGAACCAAGTGGGTCCTTAACACAGAGGGATTGGAACCCTCTCCGAGTGTACATGAGGACAAGAGGGTCCCGTTTTGTGTCCGCTATATGTGGTCTAGGTGATTGTGACCCACGTTGGAGGGGGTATGACGTACCAGCAATGGACCCGTCTCATTCCTCCCACACCAGGCACTCATCCAGTACCCATGACGAACCCGTTCGCGCACAGTCGCGAGAGGCACCTTCGGCTTTGGAGCATCATGTGTCATGTTCCGGTGCTGAGGCCGAAGAGTGCACGCAGGCGTCTGAGCCCGAGCAGTGTACACTGGGTTCACAGGCCCCCCAACGGACACAACTTTCTCATACTATGATGATACTTCCGCCTGCAGCTTTGATGAATAATGAGGACGTTGTTGATTGTACGCATCAGATGCCTCACTGGAGCGGTACGCATGATTTTGACTGGGCTACTGCAATATAGGCCGCAAGCTTCACCGATCTCCTCAGCAAACAGTACCTCCAATATCTCAATGCACCTGGGTGTTCACATTGATAACAACAGGACGAGCCTTCGGGACACTAGACTCCATCAGAGCACGTTCTAGGGGTGTCAACACTTCCCTATGAGATTCTGTCATCATGGTACATGCAAGGCCGAGTTAGCGGGTCTGGATACACATTCGGTAGGGGTCACATAGGGCAGGACGATGATGACGACGAGCAAGGGTACATGAGTCAGGGGCCAGTGTAGGCAGCTGGGATGAGGACCACACATCCGCTAGATGCTTACACTCCTCAGGACTACATGCGTCATCATCATTGTCGGCAGTGCTATTGTTCAGTGTACTTGTAATTCTTTATGACACATATACTATTCACTATAATGTAGTAGTCAGTCATATTATGTCTTATTCATTGTATTGTTGTTGTAATTACTATTCATTTATCTAATGTTTGTCAACTAGTTTTGGCACATAACTTTATTTAGTAGTTATTTCTTAAGCATTGTTATATTTCAATTATGATATTTAATACTAGTTTAATATCTCTTAAATAATTAGGGATTCGTGGTTTTGTGCGGAGCCAGAACTTTGCAGTCAAGGATCAATAAATCTATGATGGGATCTTCTACTACAAGATTTCCATGGACACCTACAATGATTGATATAGCACTTAATGCCTCATTGCAGGTTGTGCGTGGAGGGAAGGATGATCCCTTTAAGGAGAATAACCTAATCCAAGCCATGTCCAAATTGCATGCAAGACCATTCTTCTCTGCGTTAACCACCCCGTTCCAACATGTAACCACTGACAACCTAGGGTCCTCTTGCACGAGCATCGTCAAAGGTACCTAAGGGTGTGCAAACTAGTCAACTATACTTCTGTGCTAGGTTTCTCTAGGAGGTAAACAAGGATAGCGATGTTGCCCGACCAGTATGCATCCCACATTCAGGTTCATTATTTTCTATTTGATCTCTCTACTTATCTTTTTTTATTGATTCGAATGCTCCTCTTTTGCGTTAGGAGTTCTCGGAAGACGCAAAGTTGATCAACCAAGAAATCCCAAACTTCTTGGCGATTTATATGCTCTTCGGCGGTGCTGTGATGCCTGGTTCCCGTGGAAGATGATAAAGATCAGTGAACTTAAGGGGTACAGGGCCGCCCTCTACTATTCATGCAGAAAATGATGAGGACGATATGGATGATGATTTCATACCACGAATGCCTTAACATTCAAGCAGCAATACAGAAGATGGTTCAAGGAATAGTACAAGAGGATTTCCACGCACCTCATCGAGATGGCATAAGACCAACATCGAAATAGGACATGCTCGTATGGTGATCGCTCAAGATGATGACGACGACGACGATTTCATGCCATAGCGACACCTCCCTCTGTGGCCTACAACTCCGGGGGACACTAATGACCCTAAAGATGATGGTGGATTTGCTTGTACCCATCCTTACAACTACTCATCACCACCTCAGAGATGACAACCATCTTACCCTGATAACATTTACTGGCACAATGAGCATTCTTTCACTATTTTTCGTAGGTACTTTCCTCCACCATCTTGAGATGATCCAGGTATTATACATCTATGCATTATGCACTATGAACTATGCAAATGTTCATGAGAAGTCACCATTCCGTATATATCATTTCCCCTCTATGAAAATGAACATGTACGAATCAATTATTGCTGCTGAGACCAGTGACCTTATCCTTTCTTCTATAGTACCATGCATCTTTCTCTCTCTGCTATAACATCGTTCAAAGCATCAAATGCAAACACAAACTGCTGCAACCACACCCTGTTGTCAGCACAACACCTCTATCATGAGTCAGGATTTAGACATGAAGTGACCACACGACGTAGCTTGAAGCTTGAAATGACAATACCCTACTGCCAGCACAATATCTCTTTCGTGACTCACACTTTAGCCAGGAAGTGACCACACGACTCACCTTTAACCATGAAATGACAACACCTCTGTCCTAACTAATGCTTGATACATAAACTGATCACATGACTCAGCTTTAACCATTCACCTCGTATTCCATCAAGCATGCCTCGGGTTTAATGTTAGTCACAATTCTGAAAATTACAAGACATATCTGCTCCATGAATTGCTTGACCTTGATGTTAGTGACCACTCTGATACTTCTACGTACCAAGTCTGCCACTCATGTGACTGAGCATAATAGTCAAAACATTCGAAGGAATGGCTGGTTGCACCATTAAAGTCCTTCAACGAGGTCATATGCACAAAGACAAATCGACCACATGAATCTACTCTCCAAGTAAACCTAGCCATGCTAGGGTACCACATGTTCTTTCTTTACATTGTTTTACAAATTAGATGCAATCAGATGTATACTCAACTTTCTATAAATATCATTTATCATTGAGTAAAAAGGCATCACCGTCAAAGGCTCCAAACAAGAACATGGTGCTTTAGACATTAAGTGACCACATGACGCAGCTTTAAGCATGAAATGACAGCACCCCTACTGACAACATAGCATCTCTGTTGTGAATCACACTGTACATAAGAAGTGACCACAGGACACAGCTTTAAGCATGAAATGACAACACATCTGTTGTGAGTCAATCTTTAGACAAAAAGTGACCACACGCCTTAGCTTTAACTATGAAATGACAACACCTCTGTCCTGACGCAGGCTTTAGACACACCAATGTTGTGCTAATGTCCTTTTATGACTAATGTTGTATCACGATCACCTTGGGGACTAGCATAGATCGGGGTTGTATCACCAGTACCTCGAGGACTAACATTAATTTGCAGCTCTCGCATGAACCATGTGATTGTATGAACCGTTCAACACACAAGGATTGCTTGCTTTAGGATGAATGCTTAAAGCAGCCGTTGACTTTGGATTAAGATCAAAGGGATAGCTATTAGTTCCACTCCCACTACAAATCTATTCTTCGAGCAAACGGGTCTCCAAAATCATGCAGTCACAGGCAACTATAACAAATTCTCAACCTTCAAGGATGAACATTGGTGATAAGAGGACACCAGCACAATATCTCTGTCTTGAATCAGGCTTTAGACATGAAGTGACCACACGATAGAGCTTTAAGCATTAAATGACAACATCTCTATCGTGAGACACCCTTTAGACACAAAATGACAACACGACTCATCTTTAACCATGAAATGATAACACTTATGTTGTGAGTTAATCTTTAGACAAGAAGTGATCACACGATGTAGCTTTAATATGAAATGACAATACCGCTGTCGTGAGTCATACAATAGATATGAAGTGACTACATGACTCAGCTTTCATAGGAATCCATGCCTCCATGTAGAGACAATAATAACTCATGCTGAACTTTTGTAGAATGAAATGACCACACCAAGCAACAGCTATCGCAGAGAATCTCTACAAATCATCAGTGCCATAACTTTTCCAGCTTGCATAGGGAATCCTATGCTCTAGCCCCCAACCAAGCCTATGCACTCAGTCCAAGCACCAGCCCCCAGCCACTATAAATAACCCCACCCTCATCCATGGATAGACCAGTCCTTCCTCAGCTCTCTCAACTGCAATATCTTTCTCAGCTCCACCAAGCCACTCAAGAAACATTGAGGGATTTTTATCCCCCAAGGGGTCGAACCGCCGATGTACTTCTATGGCAACCCTTGTAGGCTTCGCGAGTTCTAGGACATCTCCTACACCTATGGTCTACGCTTCTTCATATGTGACAACTACCAGTACGACAAGCCTTGACATGGATCGTACGATTACCCACTACATCACTCATGTGGCACTTTCTATATGATTTCATACACTTTCTTTTTTTAATCTCTCATCTTCTTTCATTTGTCTAGTCTCCTCCACCTCTTTGTGACTTCATTAAATGGCTAGATATGGAGCAAAGTATTTTTTTAATCTCTCATCTTCTTTCATTTGTCTAGTCTCCTCCACCTCTTTGTGACTTCATTAAATGGCTAGATATGGAGCAAAGTGATGACCAAAAGCAGTGGGTCCAAATGAGTATGCGGTAGAGGAGGGAAGCGTACGAACACCGGGAGTATGAGCAACAATAGGAGGAACTACGACTTAAGCATCAGTAGGAGGAGCACATGAGGAAGGCAGTGGATGAGCACACTGTGGCTGAAGCTCACGAGTATGAGCGGGAAAGGAAGCGGGAGAGGGCCCGTCACGCTAAGGCTTCGGGCCTCGATTCTCTGAGGAAGGGCAAATATCCTAGGTGCACTGAGTAGGGAGCATCTTTTGTAACCCAGTCTATTCTAAGGTTTTTTGAAATTTGAGGTACCGAATATGAGTGATAAATTTGTAAATACACTGGTATGTTGTCTATTTTGGCAAATACGTCAGCATATGTTGTCTATTTTTCCATCTTTGCCTCTCAAATGATGGCCTTGTGCTAAAAAACAAACATGTGAAGACAAAGCATTTTTATCATTTCATGTTGAATTATTTTTATTCATATTGAATTAGAAAGAGAATATCACATGAAATGATAAAAATGCATATAAATAGAGCATTACAAAGGAACTCACTTTTTCACCAAATAACATAGGGTTGGAAACCTTTTTATAAATTAGTACATCACATGAGTAGAATATTAGTGAATTTTTATAGATTTTTGAGAATTTATTTGAGGCATTAAATATTGCTAGAATTTATAAAAGTTTACTTGTTTGGAGAATTTTAATTAAATATTGGCTCAAAATTTTTAGATCAAACTAATTAAAATGGGTTCCTAGTGATCTCTAGTTTTCTCATGAAAACATTTAGAATTTTTGGTCTATTTTTGTACTAAAAAAATTGTGAGTTAAATAAAAAACTTGCACTTTTTTGACTTCTTAGTTTCTATTGTAGCTTCCTAGCTTCTCGTGAGCATGGCACATGACAGAGGTCTTATTTGGTACCTGAGATGCTGAATATGGCACTATTTACAATTTTTAGCACCTCAGGTACCGAATACAAGGAGTTTTCGGCACTTGAGGTGCCGAATACGGTGAACAGTCCCGTATAAGGCACCGTAGTGTGACCGATCTTTTTTCGGTGTTTGAGGTACCGAATTTGGGTTTTCGAGTTTTAAGGTGCCGAATAAAGGTGCTAGCTTTGTAAATACGCCGATCTGTTGTCTATTTTGGTAAATATGCCGACGTATGTTGTCTATTTTTGCATTTTTGCCATCATCTTATTTTTCACTATGGCTAATGATGGGTTTGATTTCAATATGTGCATTTACGATGGTGAGTGATATGGCATGCGCCACAACAAATAGCAAATCAGGTTGTTTGATAGATATAGACTAATTTTCCTGTTAACTATATTGGCAGGTATATCTTATCTATCAAGGGTTCAAGAATCGTTGGCAAGACAAGATATCTTTACCCCTCAACTTCGCCAACGGTTACCCTCACCAAGCACATAGGTTGCTGATTCAGTTTTTATGAGTAGAATATATAAAGTCAAGGATAGTGCATTGGCGAAGAGGATACGCATAACCAAGTAAAACAGCTAAATGTATGTCACTAATTTTGGGTGGTGAATCATATGGTTCAAGGCTCAGCATGATCATTGATGTCTGCAGTGATCAAGTTCAACTGGTTCTGGAGGTGTGATTGTATGATTCAATTTGATGGGTTCTCCAAAAGATAAATGATTTTTATTAAGTATTGGTAGATTCCCTAAAAAAACAGAATATAAATTCGCTTGCTGATGCTATTTGACTATGATTGATCGCCTACAAAGAATTGAAGGATTCAAAATTTGATGCCATGCTTTTGTTAATATCTTGGGCGGTGAATCATAATATATTGCTTCTTACTCTCCTGACGTTCCTTATTTTTCCTATTCTGATACTCATGTTTTAGACCTCTGCATTTTCTCAATAAAAATATCACCCATATTTATATTTTCTTTTGCCGCATGCATTTGTATCAAAGCTTGAAATATTGTTTATGTAAAATGCTATTATAGGCTCATGGGTAGGGGGCATTCCAGTAAGATTATTAGTGACGGATGATAAATAATTAAATCATTAGAATGTGTCATCATTAGTGACGCACTCAGAGTAACGTATATGGAATCCGTTACTAATGATGTTTATCACACTACGTGACAAAATATGTTTAGTGATGGGTTATAACCATCATTAGTGACAGGTTCCGCACTCGTTACCCCGAACGTGTCACTAATGAGAGGTCATTAATGACGGGTCGTAATCGTGACCTGTCACTAATGATTGAATATTTTTTGTGTTTTTTGGACATGAAAAAGGTGAAAAAAATAATTTTTTTCTCTCGAGCCATCCCTAGATAGGCCCATCGCATATGCCCAACATTGTTCATAGCGTATTTTCAGTCTACGTTCTATAGGAATTGAACCCGCAACCTCCCCATCGCGTGGTAGACCTCTTACAACCTCACATATCATGTAGTTGTGATAGAAACAAGGTATTTTATAATTTTAACCTTCTTTACTGAAGGTCATTAGTGACAGGTAATAACCATGACCCATCACTAATATTTACCTGTCACTAATGAATTTTGTACATGGACTCTTATTTTTCTCACTTTCGATAAAACGGACATAATTTTTGTATACAGATTCCGATTCCGATATTTTTTACTCTACGGACATCTAAAAAAAAGTTACATATGTTTCTCCCTTACCATGTCAAGTTCGAATTTTTTTGCCAAATTCGGTCTGGAAAATTGAGTTCTTACCCTAAAGTTTCTGTATCGTTTTCAGAATGCGCGTTTATATCCATAGTGCTACAGAGGTGAGAAAAATAAGAGAAAAAAGAAAAGAAAAAGAAAAAAATGACGAATACCGTTGTTAGTGACTGGTCATTAGCGACGAGTCACAACTTCATCTGTCACTAATGACTGACCTAGGACGACCTATCACTAATGAGTTAGTCAGTAATGACGGGTCACAACTTGACCTATCACTGATGACTGGCCTAGGGTGACCTATCACTGATGAGTTTCTCATTAGTAATAGGTCATAACTTGACCCGTCACTGATTACTGACCTAACATGACCCGTTACTAATGATCACTCATTAGTGACGGGTTTATGTCAGGTCCTGATCAGATAGCATATTAGTGACGGGTCATAGCGAGACCCATCACTGTGAGGAATGGTGACGTCCTAAGAGGGGGAGGATGAATTAGGACACTTAGAAACCTATATCAATTTCTATCTAAATGTGCTCTAGATTTATCTAGTGTGTCTACTTTGTCACTCAAGAGGATTGTAACCTACTCTAGCAAGGTAAATTGTAAGTATGTAAATGCAAAAACATAAATAACTCCAAAAACTTCACAAGATAAACCTATATCAATTTCTATCTAAATGTGCTCTAGATTTATCTAGTGTGTCTACTTTGCCACTCAAGAGGATTGTAACTTACTCTAGCAAGGTAAATTGTAAGTATGTAAATGCAAAAACATAAATAAGGTAGAGAGACAAACTCAGCACAAGATATTTTTATCCCGTGGTATCAATGACATGAATGTCACCCCTAATCCACGTTGAAGCTCCACAAAGTATATGCTCCCGGTCGCCAAGTCTCTTCTGGTCACGGCTCTTGAGCTACTAAGTTACCAAGACAAGGTCTTAACCACGATGAGCCACCCACGATGAGCCACCAAGCCATAAAGGTAAGGTCTGACCACTAGCCTCTCTTCCAATCACTTGCTGTTGTGATCACTTCGGAGCTTGAGTCACCAAGGCAAGGGTGTCTGCATCCCCGTACACGTGTCTTGCCGCTGCTCCACACCAAGTCAGAGGGTCAACAAGTTTGAGCCACCAAGGCCTAAGATTCCAACGTGCCATCAAGACTCCAGGGCGCTGACATACCACTCGGTACAAGCTAGGATCACTTATTGATCCCTTCTTCAAACTGCAGCACCTACCTACAACTCACTCTAGGCCTATAAGCACTGAACACTCCCTAATTTTGTGCTTAATTACCTTGGATAATCACTTTAAACACTTTGGTGGCTTGGATGTTTTCTCAAGTGTATATGACCTTCTTCTAGACTCCAGCAGCACGCCACAACTTCAAATGACTTAGTGGAGGGATATTTATAGCCTTAAACCCACCAACTAGCCGTTTTCCCAACAGCTTAGAAAAACTGTTAACACCGAATGATCCAATGAGAACAATAATACTAACATAGAATCATCTGGTGAGTACAAACTCAAAAACTAGCCGTTGGACTTCCATTCAAAATCTCTGTGAACACCGGACACTCTAGTGTGCCTTCAAATCCATCACCGGACCTTCTGGTGAGTTATCTTTAGCCATCCGAGGCTTTGCAGCCTCTCTATGTAAAATACTCCGGTGCATTTATCCAGTGTTCATTCTATTCACATCGGACTATCTGGTGAATTAAACATTCTCTTCTTTTCCCTGAAAATGCTTTGGTGCAACTATCTCTGTGATCATCGGACTATCCAGTGAGTTGATCTTCATTCTTCGGTACTTGCAGTCCGCTTTGCAAGAAATGCTCTAGTGCTATACTCTAGTGTGCACAAGTACCGAATCTTCCGGTGGGTTGATTTTCAGTCTTTTGCACTCGTATTCTTCTCTGTAATAAATGCTCCAGTGTTATCCGGTGTAGATCACTGGACTATCCAATGAGATCCTCAGCCTTCTCATTCTTTGTTAGAAATACTCCAATGAGTTTAACACACAGAGCACCGGACTATCCGATGAAGCTATCAGCCTCTGTGCACAATACTTCGGTGGGTGCAAACTCCTTTGTACCAGACCGTCCGGTGAGATCAATTTGGGACTTCTCCAATTCAATTAAACTTTATCCCAGGTACGATGGCTTCTTGATATATTGTATCCATGAAACCTACTAACATATATTCTTGATAAACATGTTAGTCTCAACGCCTATATTATCATTAATCATCAAAATCACAATTATGATCTAATAGAATCCTTTTTGCTACCGTCACTAATCGGTCTTTAGTGACGGCGTCACTAATTTCATATCTTCTTTATCTATTTTCATGAAGTGTCACCCATTACTAATATACTGTTCTTAGGTAGTGGTTATTCCACATATTGTTCATTGGCATTTGATGGGCTAGTGAGATAAAAGAACGTTAACACAAACTTAAATCGTTAGCGGACGATGATGCCTTGTTATTTTGGAAAATAGTCTGCAGAAAATCGATTTGGCACAAGCCACGGGGTAATGTGGGCAAACACAAAGATGAAATCAAACTACTCCCTCTGTTCGAAACCAGTATCATTTTGAATATTGACATAATCTTTAAAATATAATTTTGACTACTATATTTTTTAAATATATTGATAAAACGTAGCAAAAATATATTGTTACAAAATTATTTTTTCGACAAAATCTACCCGTGTCATTTTCAAGTAACCAAACTCAATAAGTCAAAATTTAAAATAGTTAACTACACGTATCCTAAAATAAAGACATTTATTTTAGATTGGAGGGAGTACTTACATTCCCATGCCGTACCATGTCATATGTCGGAAGGAAAGAGCTTTCTGAATTTTCCAGACTTCCTCATTTCTGTTGTCCATTATAGGCTTCGAATATGCATATAGTACCCAAAAGAAAAGAAGTATAGTTGTAGTAATGCTTACTGCCGCATAACTCTATATATGTATTGTTGGTAGATTGAACTGAAGTGTATAAACCCTTAATTCGCTAGGAAATGTAATGTTCTCAAGGGCACACTTCCATTCTATTTGAATTGCCAGTGAAGTCGTAGCAATAGAACTGTATTTTTCCCCTTCAAAGTAAGTGCAAGTTAACTTCATATGCATATTTAGTTATGCAGTTTGAGATTCCTCTACGAGGAATCGATGAAAGGGAACAAGGGAGAAGCAAACTCCATATGTAGATACGGCTGCTTATATCCTACGCATCAATTTATTTCTCTGGATCCCTGGAACTAAATTGTTAAAAAATTAATTATGTACTGTAAAATGAAGCCACATCTGAAATGGTGAGTTTTAATAAAAAAAAGTTGCGTAAAATAATTGACATTTTCACATAAACATGAAATAAATGTTGCATCAACAAATGGGACATTTTTATTTACATGCAAGTGACGATGAGTAGTATAAAACTACCGTATACGATTATCCTAGACATGTACGGATCCCAAGGGTTTCCTAGATTCTCGAAGCATACGGGTATATCGAGGAAAGGAGTCTCTAGACGTATAGAAAATGCCCACGGGTTCCAGGGTGTCCCTTAAACTAGGAAGTCTATCCTTAAGTTGAAGCGGAATCCTACTCAGAAAGGAGTCCAAATGCTACATTTATCCCCTCTGATTGGGTATTTTACGCATATTCAATCCTACAATTGGTATCAGAGTCTTAATCTTTTGTAATTGATCTTAATTGTTAATTAGAAACATGGTTTTAGATAGGTATTCCATAAAACCTTGTGTTTTCGATGGAGTTGATTATCATTTCTTGAAGGCGAAGATAGAGGCCTACATTCAAGCATAGGGCTTTGCGATTTGGGAAAAGGTCTATAAGCCATATGTGGTCCTTGAGAATAATGAAGTGACGGCACATAACATGTCTCATGTCGAGACGAACAGCAAGGCAAGGAACCTGATCATCCAAAGCTTGGGAAGGAGCAACTTCGATCGAGTAATACATCTCAAATTGGCGTACGAGGTATGGAAAGCACTATATGATTATCATTAAAGTTCAAATACTATTAAAGATGTACGTCAAGATTTATTTAAGAAAGATTACATGTATTTTGAGATGAAGCCTGGTGAGTTACTAGATGATTTCTTTGCTCGGTTTAATAAAATTCTTAGTAATTTACATACTGTTAATATTACATATACTGATGCTAAAAATACACATCAATTACTAAGAGATTTAAATATGTCAGTATGGGAGATGAAAGTTACATCTATTAGAGAATCTATTGTCATGAGTTCACTTACATTAGATGTACTTTATTCTAAATTGAAAACTCATGAGCTAGATGTTTTTCCTAGGAAGAACGTTAATAAATCAATTGTTTTGGTCTCTGAACCCAGCATGTCTCATACTGAATCTTCTTCATCAAGTTTTTTTTTACTATCTTCTATATCTTCACTAACCGATAATCAGCTTGAGTTGATTCTCAAAGAAGATTTAGCACTAGTTTCTACTCGGTTCTCTAAAGCATTACAGAATGTGCGTATGAGGAAGAGAATAAGCGGAGGTCCTCAAAGATGCTATGAATGTGGTGATCTCAACCACATTCATTCCAATTGTCCTAAGCTTGCAGATATAGCATCAAAAGAGGAGAAGGAGAAAAAGAAGCGATCGTTCAACAACAAGAAGAAAAAGAGCTTTATCAACTATAAGGTTGTGCATCGAGTTCTTTCAGTGCTCGAACAAGTCAACTTGAGTGACGTTGATTCAGAGAGCAGCGAGGATGACACAACATCTAAGAGCAAAACATTGCGTGATTTGATTAGATTGTGTCTCATGGCAAGCAACAAAGAAAGCTCAACCAAGGATGAACTTGACAGTGACGGTAACGAGATATTACCTACTTATGATGATCTATCTAATGTTTTTATTTGTCTTGGTACACTATTAGAGAAACATATCAAAAAAATTAAGAAACATGATGTTTTAATTGAATCGCATAATTTGGAAATTGCAAGACATAAGACTTTAATTCTTGATGATGATGCTTGCAAGTCACGTGATTTAATTTATTCTGAGCTCACTTTTTTAGAGATGTTTATGCTTCTACTCTTGAGAAACTTAGAGAATAAACTGAGAAAAATGAGAAACTTGTTGTGTTGAATTGCAAACATGTTAAAAATATAAGTTGTTCAGTATCTGATTTGCATGATTCAATTTCTTGTTCTAATTGCTCAATTTTTGAATTGAAGTTGCATGATGCTAATACTAGAGTTTCTCAAATAGCTAGACATGATTACTCATGAGGTTCTTTCATGCTCTAACTATCGTAAACAAAAGAAACCCATGAGTGTTGCTTGTGATAAGTGCCCAGCTCTTTCTAAACAAGTTGATTACTTGAAAGGAACTTTAGAACATTTTTCTAAGGGAGAGAAAAATCTTAACATGATTTTAGATTCATCTAAGTCAAGTACATGTAAACAAGGTTTAGGTTTTGGTCCATATGCTTGTTCTAAGATAAATGCATCAACTATTGTTAGAGCTCTTGGTTGTGGCAAATTTGGAGTTCTTGCTGAATCTGAACCTAAGAAGGTTGTTTTTAAGTCTGCTGGATTTTTATCCTCTATAATGAATACAAATGTTGCTTCTTCTTCAAAATACATACATCGGGTTAAGTACACTTGCACTCATTATGGTAGAGATGGACATTTAGTAGATTTTTGCTTTAGACTAGCTAAACAACAAAAGAAAGAAAAGTCTAAGGCTAGGTCTTATTTGCGAAAGGCACGTGTTATCATTCGTGAGGTTGTAGCACCTCATTTTATGCCTCAGGTGAAACAGTCATCATATTTTACTACTCGTGTAACTCAAGTTGAACCTACTCGAGCTTCTCGAGTTGAGATTACTCAAGCTGCTATTGCTTCTCAAGTTGAACTCACTCGAACTTCTCAAGTTAAGTCTACTCAGGCTACCCATATTTTGCCTACTCATATTGTTGGTTGACTGACTCAGTACTGGATTCCTAAAAACTTTCTTACTAACCCCAGTACTGAGCCCTCGACATCTTCCGTTTCCTTGTAGGCTTCTCGAGCGAGGAAGGAGAACATTTGGCTAGCCGATTCCGGATGCTCACACCATATGTCCGGTAATAAAAATTGGTTCTCCTCCCTTGTACGTGCATCTCATGTTGAAAGTGTTACTTTTGGAGATGCTTCTTCTACCTCAGTTGTTGCAAAAGGTACAGTGCAGGTAAATTACAGGTTTATCTTCAAGGATGTTGCTTTAGTCAAGAACTTGAAATTTAACTTGCTTCTGTCTCACAAATGATTGATGAAGACCTTGAGGTGAATTTTAAGAAAAATGAATGTAAAGTATTAGATGCTTCAGGTGATCTGGTTTTTAGAATCTCATGTTTTGGAAGAGTTTTTAAGGCTAATTTTGATGCATCACCTTCGTCTAAGCTTAGATGTCCCGTTGCTAATGTTTCTAAAGATTTATTCTTTTGGCAACGTAGACTTGATCATGTTGGTATAGATCATCTCACTTGAGTTAGTAGTTTAGATCTTATTCGTGGCTTGCCTAAGCTTAAGGGTGATAGCGAGTTAGTTTGCTTTTCTTGTTGATATGGTAAAATGCATTCCGGTTCACATCCACCTATTACCATGGTTATGATAAATGCACTTGGTCAACTTTTACACCTTGATACTGTTGGTCCTTCTGGAGTACAATCTTTTGGAGGTAAATGGTATATGCTTGTTATTGTTGATGACTACTCTAGATATTCTTGGGTTTTTTTTATGGCATCTAAGGATGAAGTTTTTTGTTATTTTAGAAGTTTAGTTCTTAGATTGTCTGTTGATCTCCCAGGATCTTTGAGAGCGATTAGAAGTGATAATGGAACAAAATTTAAGAAATCTTCTTTTGATCACTTTTGTGCTGAGAAAGGTATTGAAAATCAATTTTCATCACCTAGAGTTACTCAACAAAATGGTGTAGTTGAAAGGAAGAATAAAACTCTGGTCGAGATGGCCAGGACCATGTTAGATGAATTTTGTACTCCTAGAAATTTTTGGGTTGAAGCTATATCTACTTCTTGTTATGTTTCAAACTGTATTTTCTTGAGATCTAAATTGAGTAAAACTTCATATGAGCTGTGGTTTGGACATAGGCCTTGTGTTTCTCGCTTTCGAGTTTTTGGCTGCAATTGCTTTGTGCTGAAATCTAGAAATTTGGATAAGTTCGAGTCTAGATCAACAGATGGTATTTTTCTTGGATATCCTTCTCATCCTCGTGGCTATCGAGTGCTTGTTTTGGAGATTAACAAAATTATTAAAACCTGTGAGGTTACTTTTGATGAGACTTGTCCTGGAACTAGATCAAGTGATGCAGGTACAGGTACACATATTCAGGGAGAGTTCGAGAGCATTTTGTGGATGATGATGAGCTCGATGAGGATGAGATTTTAATTCTAATGATACAATCGGTTGTAGATCCCTTGACACCTTTGATCACTTCAGCTACAGTTGGACATCCTCAAACTACTGCATCATCTGTGCGTATTGAAGGAGAATAAGAGATTGCTTCTCGAGTGACAGCTCCTTTGCACATTCAGCGAAGTCATCCACCTGATCAGATGATTGAAGATTTGCATGAGCGAGTCACACGGTCCAGGTTTATGGATTCTAAGTCTCATGCTTATTCAGCTTTTGTTGCTTCTTTTGAATCTAAAGATGTTTTACATGCATTAACTGACGAATCTTGGATCAATGCCATGCATGAGGAACTTGAAAATTTTGAATGCAACAAACTATGAAGCTTGTTGCACCTCCTCTGGATCATACACTTATTGGTACTAAATGGGTTTTAAAAAATAAACAAAGTGAGGATGGTGTTGTTGTTAGAAACAAAGCTAAGACTTGTAGCTCAAGGTTTTACACAGGTAGAATGGCTAGATTTTGAGGAAACTTTTGCTCCGGGTTGCTAGACTAGAACCAATTAGAATTCTTTTAGTTTTTTCTGCATCTAAAGGCTTTAGATTATATCATATGGATGTCGAAAGTGCTTTTCTGAACAGATACATAAATGAAGTGATTTATGTTAAGCAACCACCTAGTTTTGAAAATCCAAAATATTCAGATTATGTATACAAGTTGTCTAAAGCTTTGTATGGTTTAAAATAAGCCCCTAGAGCATGGTATGATAGGCTTAAAACCTTTTTTTTAAAAGGTTTTTGAAATGGGAAAAGTGGACAAGACATTGTTTGTGCTCAAGCATGGTAATGATCAACTATTTGTTCAGATTTATGTAGATGATATCATCTTTGGTTGTTCTTCTCATGCTTTGGTGCCCTAGTTTTCAGAAGCGATGAGCAGAGAATTTGAGATTAGTATGATGGTGAACTAACATACTTTTTAGGAATTCAAGTCAAACAAACCAAAGAAGGTACTTTTGTTCATCAAAGTAAGTATACATGATACCTGCTACGACGTTTTGAGATGAAAAATAGCAAGCCGATCATGACACCTATTGGAGCAACAACGACATTTGAGACTGATGAAGATGGTGAGCCAGTTGATCAAAAAGAATATATAAGTATGATTAGATCAATTTTTTATCTCACCGCTTCAAGGCCAAACATATAATTTGCTGTATGCTTGTGTGCACGATTTTAAGCTTCCCCACGTGCTTCACATCGACAAGCAGTTAAACAGATTCTGAGGTATCTTCATGGAACTCATAATTTTGGCATTTGGCTTTTTGCTTCTTCATCTATAGCTTAAAAAGTACACCTGGTACATATCATTTCTTGGGTAATTCTATTGTTGCATGGTCATCTAGAAAATAGTCCTTTGTTGCACAATCTACTGCTGAATCTGAATATGTAGTTGCTGCTAGTTGTTGTTCACAAACTCTTTGGATAGTTGCTACACTTAAAGATTATGACGTTAATTTAGAGAGTGTTCCATTTTTCTGTGATAACACTAGTGCTATAAGTATTGCTAAAAATCTTGTGCAACATTCTCGGACTAAACACATTGACATCAAATTTCATTTTCTTAGAGACAATGTTGAAAAAGGAAATATTGAACTTCTTCGTGTGAATACTGAACACCAATTGGTGGATATTTTCAAAAAAAACCTTTGGATTCTTCTCGGTTTACTTTTCTTCAGGGAGAACTTGGTGTTATTCATCCTATGAGATTGTTTTGAGTGGGAGTTCTTATATCTTGAAATTTATTGAAGTTTATAAAAATGAGAAAACAATGAAATAGGATGAGCATCATATCTGATACATATGTGACTTTTAAAGCCAGTGCTATGCTACATAGGAGTTTTTACACTTTCATATCTATATATGTAACTGTATAGTTTTTGTCATGACTTTTCAAATCGAATGACAACTTCAATTAAATTTTGTCATCGTTAAACTCTCTTGATTGCTTTGATCTTTGATAAAAAATGCTATATGTGAAAGAATCAAAGAAATAAAAAAGTGCTGAATAATAGTTGATAGATAAAAGAACAAGGAAGTATACACTGTCGCACTTTTTCTTTTTGAAACTGCTTATCATTGCACTTTGATATGAACTTGGAAGAACTCGTGTATGACCATAATCATTGTCTTAAGCTTCTGATTGTCTTTTTGACATATGCTTGGCATGGTTGGATATAATAAGGCTGATGGTGCATATAATTCCTTGCAAAAGAATATGAGAAGTTCTGGACATCAAAATTTGCATCTTTTTATATGTCTTTTTAATTAAAACAATGACATACTTTTGATATTCATGTTTTTGATAGTATATAAATTGAAGATTCGAGTGATTGAGATTGGGAGACCATGCCTTGCAAATAAATCATTAATTATACTTGATAAGTTGTGCTCACTCTATATTTTACATGTGTAGACGGGTTGGTGCAAGTATTCTTGATAGTGTGGCTTGGTCGAGTATTTGGTATATATGTGGATGATTTCTGATGCTCATTGAAATGATTGAAATAATAAGACTTGATTCTCTCTTTTGATTTTTCGATGAAATCATTGCCAAAGGGGGAGAGAAAGTTGCTCATTTTTGGAGAGAGTTGCAAAATTTTTCTTCAAAAGATTTTTTTTTATCTTTTGATTTCACTTTGCATTTGATTTTAAAATCAAATCATGTCTGTTAAAAGGTTATCAATGTTCACATGAGGGTTGCCAATGTTTTCATCAAGGGGGAGATTGTGAGATCATGTGATGAAAAATTAGCTTGATTGATGAAATTGACAGAGCAAAGTGATTACTATAATGACATTTGGTTGATGTTCATGAGTTGCTAAGATATGCTTATGTTAGCATGTAGGTTTTGCTTGGAGTTAGCGTTGGTGCTGCGTGAACTGATCTTGAGTCAAATCGGGAAGGACTTGTGCTCGTACTCGATTGTTATTTGTGCAGGTGTTGCTCGAAGGCGAACGTGGTCGATGATGAATCAACGAACTAAGTTCAGAGAGGAATTGAGGTTCAACGACTAGGTTCAGGAGGAACTGAGGTCATGGTGATCGACGATGTCATGCAGGACGTTCAAGCTGAGAAAACAATGCATATGGAGACAAGGCTTCACGATTGACACAGGAGGCGATCTGATCGTGAGAGGATGTGAGGACTAATTCGTGTTCAAGTCGGAGTAGAAATGAGAGAGTCGTGTGTTGGCTGGACTTGAGACAACAGTTAGGGTCGGAGACAGACTCTGAATTGGTTACTTATATGCATGTATGCATGGGAGATGTGCATGCATGATTACATAAGAGTTATTGGCTAATTAGCTTAATTAGTAAAGTTGTTTGTCCTCTTGTGATTAAGAGGAGGATAGAGACCAAATTGAATACGACATGGAGTTGTAGTTCGATTCGGTCACATTTGTGTGTGTGGCTACCCTATAAATAGAGAGGTATGTTGTATTAGGTAGCAGAGCGCAAAACAGGGCAGCACAATGCAGCAGAGAGATAGAGAAACTCGAGAGAGAGTTGTTTTAGAATTTTGTTGAAATCTTTGTTGGATGCTTTGGAGAGGCATCTTGTAAAGTAAGTTTCTTAACTTGATGAGTTGCTGATTCAAAATTTTCTCTCTGTTCTATATTCTGCATGATTGGATTTGGTTTTCAATTAATTTCATGTTTCTATGAAGCTTCATCTTGGTTTAATCAATCCAAAACCTTGCTAGAATATCTAGTGTTTGATTTGAGAAAATTTCGAGTGGATTTGGTTTGATCTCGTGTAACTTTTTGTTAACTCGACTAGATTTTGATCTACTCGATACTGGTTGACACAGTCTAGTTCGACCAGGAATAATTTTTGATCTACATATCCAATTTACTTGATTCTTCTTGGGTTAGCTTCGTATTTGAATATAGTTTCTGCTGACCAAAATTGAGAGCAATCCGACTATCAGATGTTTCTCTACATTGTATTTCCTAGACCTTGTGCAATCTGTCTTGAGTGGAATACCAAGTATAAATCAAGTTTTGATTTGGGTGAGTTAATCTTTGAATTTGGTTTCCGCAATCATTCACCCCCCTTTAATTGGGTATTTTTTGTATATACGATCTAACAGTCTCGAAGATCAATACAAGAACACATGACGTAGGGATATTATTCTTTGGGAGGCCTAAACCTGTATAAATCTTTATCTTCGGGTGTACTATTCGGTAAGAGGGAGTATCCTCTACCCTAATCACATATTCATAAGATCAACAATTTACTAATCATTGACAACTGGCACCGTCCATGGGGATCATGACCAACGACATTGAATCTTCACCGCGAAACATGTCAACGACTCCATCCAAGTTTAAACCAAGAACCATCTACTCAGATGAGAGGTTCTATGACAACTTTGCCCTCTTGCCTGATAAGGATCCGATGATCAATCAGGTGGATCCAGGAGACAACTTCCCTGGTGATGAATCCAATGATGAGGTAAGTTGTTTCATAGATGAGTGTGCTAGATCTTACGCCATTCAGCTTGAATCGCTCGATGACCAAGATGATCGTGCAGTGACGTTCATCGCAAGTCATGATCTTCCCCTGTGGTTTTTGATAATATGGATTGTCAAATAGCCTACTCTGAGGCATCCTCCGATGACAAGTACATGATGGATATAGACTACTCCTCTAGTAGAGCATACCCCAAGAAGTCTTCACCATCAGGGATGGAAGCTCCGCTCCATCCAATTAGGATGACAATCCTGCAAACCCACAAGATCTCGTTGATCCGGTCAAGGAAACAATAATCAACCCCCACGGATGACAACGTCTCGTGACCAAATCCAAAACCCTACTAGGAATGCGGATCCTATCACTCCGTACCATCATCAAGGTGCCTGGTGTTTCAGATCTGGGGTTGCTCAAAGGCTCCTAAGTCTACCGGATGTGTTTTGATAGCCTCCCACTACAAATCTTTCCACCCTTGAGGGAAAGAACTAGCTCGACTTGATGGATGACCTTGCTAAGCAAGCTCAAGTGTAGGCCAAGTCCTCACATCAAGCAACAACCGCTAACATTTCTACCCGAGGAAAGTCCCACACCTCTCCTTCTCGTGAGGAGTCAGACCCAAAAAGATGAAATCCGTAGAATCAGACTGGTCTGGAAGACAACCGAGCTCAGCGTTACCGCAGGACTTCATAGATCAGAAACCATCCTATCTCGGACTTGAGCAAAGTTCTCAATGAGTGAGTGAAGACGCTCAAGGACCCCTGAGGAACGTTCGACCTCTCCTTGATGATGTAACCGGAGATCACCCTAGCACTACAGTCATTTGAGTCGAAGCCAGGGCCGGTCTCAAACTCCTTCAGGCAGAGTGCCCTGGCCACTTGAGTCTCTCAAGGTGCCATCAATGGGTGCCAGACCATCTCTACAAATCTCCAGAGGGTTGATTGGCTGGCCTGGTTTCAACCCAAGTCAATTGACAAGTACAATAGGACTACTAACCCCATTGAGTTTCTCAAGATCTACACTACGGCTATCCAAGAAGTAGAGGGGATGATAGGGTCATGGATAATTACCTCCCCACAACTCTTGAAGGGCTAGTCAGGACTTGGCTGACCAACCTACCACTAGGGACAACATATTGAAGGGAGAAACTCTGTGACTTGTTCTGGGTAAACTTCCAAGGCACGTATGTTCGTCCTGACAAGAAAAAACAATCTTTTTCGCGTCGTCCAAAAGAAGGAGACCCTGCGTGAGTTAGCTTAACACTTTAGCAACACCCAGAACACCATCCCAAAGATAACCGAGGGGTTCATCCGAGGCGATAGGAGCCGCCGATGCGCTAAGACGGCATTATGGAAGAGCCTACTATAATCCAAGAGCTAATGGAGATTATCGACAAGATAGCCAATGCCGAGAAAGCTCTCTTGTTCATCAAAGAAAGGGACCAGGGCATCCAGTGCCTCAACCCGAACTACATGATGACTTGTTGAAGAACAAGCGCAAGAAGAAGAGCCCAATGGGAGGAAAATAAAAGAAAACTAAGGCTAGTGAAGTTTTAGTAGATCTTCTTGACACACATCTCGACAAGCATCCTGGCTCATCCTGGGGCAAGGGCAAGCAATTGGGCACTGGTGAAAGCTCTGGCAATTCCTAGTACGACTTCCACCAAACTGACGGCCATAGTCTCGAACAATGTTGTGTCTTCTAGAAGGCAATCAAGGCTGAGGTTGATAAGAAGGGAAAGCCGACGATGCAGACTAGTTGTCTTTCCAGAAGGAGAACAGGACTGTCAACCACATGTTCGATGACTCAACATCATACAAGTCTCAAAGGCAATACAATACAGTGACCTAGGAAGTACTGACAGCTATCCCCAAGAGTCGCCAGGTGGTCAATTGTTGAGATCTCTTTTGACCAAGACGACTACCCGAAGAACTTTGTACAGCCTGGCCGCTTCCCAATAGTGGTCGAGCCCACCATCAATAACTGCAAGGTTACCCGAGTGCTAATCTATGGAGGGAGTTTCCTCAACACCCTCTTCACAAGTGCACTTGATGCGATTCAGATCTCCCGATCTGCCATCAAGCCGGTTACTCAAGCCTTTCACGGCATAGTACCTCAATTTTTGGCCATGCCTATTGGCCAGATAACGCTTCTTGTCAAATTCAAGAAGCCCAACAACTTCAGGATGAAAAAAATTATGTTCGACATGGTCGATTTCGAGATGGCATACAATGCCATCTTAGGACGACCAACTCTAGCTAAATTCATGGTTGTCGCGCACTACGCTTACCAGTACATGAAGATTCTAGATCCTGAGGGAGTCATCTTCGTCCGGGGCTGCACCAAGGCAAGTCTATGCTGTGACAAGCAGAGCCTCAACATGATGGTACAGCACCAATCTGACAAGGATACCAAGAACTCGAGGCCCAAGGTGGTTGTGAAGTCTCATGGTGATGTCAAGACTATTCCTCTGGACCTAACGGAGCCATCCGAGACCGTCTGAGTTGGCACCTCCTTGGACAAGAAATAGGAACTCGGGCTCATCACCTTCCTCTGGGAAAACACCGATGTGTTCGCATGGCAACCGTCCAGTATCCCCAGGGAGTTCATTGAGCATAGGCTAGCTTTCTGCCCCGATGCCAAGCCTATCAAGTAGAAGCTCTAGTGGTTCACACTGGAAAGCAGTGGTGGAGATCGAGAGGCTCTTGAAGGGAGGGTTTATTAGAGAAGTGGAGCACCCCGATTGGCTTGCTAACCCCATCATGGTTAAAAAATCAAACAACAACTGACGCATGTGATTGTACTTCACCAACCTCAACAAAGCCAGCCCGAAGGACACCTTCCCCTACCTAGAATAGATTAGATAGTTGACTCTACCTATGGGTTCAACTATTTAAGCCTTCTTGATACCTACTCTAGTTATCACGAAATTAGTATGTATCCTGAGGACGAGGAGAAAACCTCCTTCATAACCCCTTTCAGTGTATTTTGTTATGTAAAGATACCTTTCGGATTAAAAAGCGATGGTGCTACGTATCAGCATGGCATGCAAATAATTCTACATGACCAAATTGGTCAAAAGGTCAAAACCTATGTCGATGACCTTGTCGTAAAATCCAAGAGGAAGGGAGATCTCATCATCGACCTAGAAGAAACCTTCAATAATCCATCCAAGCATCAAGTCATGCTAAATCCAGAGAAGTGTGCATTTGGAGTCAACACAGGAAAGCTACTTGGGTACCTGGTATCACATCAGGGAATCGAGGTCAATCCCTAAAAGATCAAGGCCATTGAAGGAATGCGTCCCCCAAGTCACTATGTGAAGTTCAGAAACTAACCGGGTGCATGGCAGCTCTCAATCGCTTTATATCTTGACTTGGAGACTGGTTTTTTTTAAGTTATTGCACCAACACGACAAGTTTGAATGGTCTGAATAGGCATTCCAAAATCTAAAAAGGTATATTTCTTCCCCCTGTGCTAGTTGCTACCAACCCAGAAGAGGATCTCTTGCTTTACATAGCAGCCGGATCATGGGCCGTGAGTGGAGTATTGGTGGTGGAAAGGGAAGTGCCTGACAAATAAGAGAAGAGCTAGAGACTGATATATTACGTCAGCGAAGTACTTCACGGCCCTAAGGAGCACTACCCACAAGCACAGAAGCTACTATATGCAGTAATGATGATCTCTTGTAAGCTAAGGCACTATTTTCAGGCTCACATGATCACCATACCATCAATCTTCCCACTCGAAGATATCCTCCATAATAGAGACATCATTGGATGAATCGCCACGTGGGCTATTAAGCTCAAGGAATTTGAAGTTCGCTTTGTCCCACACACCGCAATTAAGTCACTGGTACTTGCTGACTTTGTTGCTGAATGGATAGAACTCGCTCAACCCTAGGACAGCCACGGAGACATGGCTGATGTATGGACCCTCTACTTCGATTAGCCACTGACACTGTTAGGTGTAGGGACTGGGATAATACTAATCTCTCCTGCAGGAGAAATGTTGTAATACACTCTGTAGTTAGATTTACCGACTACAAACAACACAACTGAGTATGAGGGTCTGCTCACTGGTCTTTGAGTAGCTTCTATGCTTGGTATTTGTCGCCTTCTCCTAAAATGGAATTCACACTTAATGGTGAAGCAAGTTAGCAAGGGGTATCTGTCACACCCGGTTTTAACGGCAAAAACCAAGTGCTGCTTATGTATGCCCAGGAAGTTTAACACACATAAGGACGTCATAGGTGAAGTAACAAAAGCAATACTTTATTTATTTAAACGTTCACCTCTTACAATAAAAGACTTTACCTAAGCAAATCTCAAAATTTAAACTAAACGACATCATCTAAACGACGGCAGCAGAACGAAAGCATTGGCGACCAAGACTCCACAGGCACCGACTGGAAGATACGCTCCTTAGAACACCAGGTCGTCGTCTTGGAAATCCTCAAAGTCTTCCACTAAGCAGCATATATTTTTGGTAGGAGAAAGCAAGGGTGAGCACATAATCTACTAAGCAAGTGTGGGAAAATAATGACATGCAGGCTTATATCAAGAGTAGGCTGACACAAGGTATTATTTGCGTAAATGCGAGTAATGAAAACACATTTGGACTCAAAAGCATTAGACATATATTAAATGAATGTAACCCAACAATCCATCAACTAGCATACAAGGTTCCCCACCCTGCATACCACAACCGTCTAGTACTCCCCGTACTACGACCAAACCACAACATCTAGTACTCCCTGTACCAGAATCAAAACCAAACCACCATCTAATCATGTGAGGATCCAAGTCTCTCATATTCGTGAGCACGGCTGTTATAACAGTTTTACACTCTGCAGAGGTTGTCCAACTTTACCCACGAGTCAGTGAATTCCATGTTGCCGTGTTTGCAAGACACTTAACACACGCCAGTGGTGTGCCGCCAGGAATCACTGTATGACACTTTCCACTAACCAGAGACTAATCCAGTGCATGTCTGCCCACTAGGTTTCACCGCCAGGCTTTACGCAAGCAAAGCTCCTACCCAGAAGCCCCCTTTTGTGCTGATCCAACACACACTGGATAGACTCTAATCAGTATGTCACACTTTACCCATATCAGCCTCATGGTTGGTACGTTACTTCTTGGGTTGTCGCTCCACGAACCGGTCCTTACTTAGGTTCTGGAAAAAGGAAAGGACTTAAATTGAATTATCAGAAAGTCTAGGGACCTTATTGTAAAAATAGGGGGACCAAAATGTAATTATGAAAAAGTATAGGGACCTAACTGTAAAAAGATAGGGCTCTTTTTGTTATTTTAGAAGAGTTTAGGGGCTAAATTGCAAAATTACCAATTAAAGGAATTAATAGATTTATTTTTATACTGAAAAAGGTTTGAAATACTGACTGGGTAACTCTGGCTGACGTGGCATGGTGACATGGGTGACACATCAGCAAAAGGGCTGAGGTGGTGGCTGAGGTGGATGGGTGACATGGCATGACTGCTGACTGTGTTAAGTGGCCACACGTGGCAGCTACTGATTGGTTGACCGAAGGGGTACGATTAGATCTAATTTGGGCCGATGAGATTAGATCCAACTGCTGAGCTCAAAGGGGATGGTCGGCGGAGAGGTTCTAGGCGGAGCCGAGCTCGGGCACGGCGGCGACTCACCGACGATAAGCGCAAACCTCGTCGTCGGTCTCGGATCACGACGACAAGTGGCGGAAAAGCATCAGGAGGGAACGGCGATCTCGTTTTGGGGCTTACCGAAGGCTGCGCTGCACGGGAAGGTGGTCGGCGACGGAAGGGGGCGGCGGCGGCTTCGGGAACTCGTCGGAGAAGACTCTCTGGCGGCGCAGAGATCAAATTGACGATGGGAAAAGCTTCTGTGGTGGTAGGCACTCGCGATGGTGGGCTCGGGATGCGCTGCAAGGCTCTGGAATGGCGTGACGGCGAGCTCGGTCGAAGCGGCGGCGAGGGCAGCGCGGCGAGCTCTGAACTAGGCGTCTAAGGCTCGGGTTTTGGCGAATTTTGGTTGAGATGCGTTCAGGGAGGGAGGCTCTACTTATATAGGAAGCTCGGGGTGTCCAGGGCGACGGCGCAACACGTTTGACTCGGACACGGTGGCGGAGGACCAAATCCGAGCTCGGTTTCCCCGTTTAAACGCAGAATCCTTAGAGATATGGTAGTTTAGAGATAGAGGGGATCCCGGAGATTGGATTTGGCATCTCTCTAGAAGCTCTCGGGTTCGGTTTGGCCTCGGATTCGGACGGAGATCGGCGGCCGGCGCATTCCCGTCTCTGAGTCGGAGTCCGACTGAGGAGGAAGAAGGTCCTGACATGCGGGACCCGCATGTCAGCGACTCGGGTGTGGGCTGCTCGGCGTGGCGTCTTCGGCTGGCGCGCGGGAGTGGGCCGAGGCAGGGCACGGCCCAGGCGGGAGGGTAAAGCCGGGGCGGCTGGGCCGAAGCCGAGGAGTTGGGCCGAAAAGGAGAAAGGCAGCCCAGAAGAAGTTTTATTCTTTTTTTCTTTTTCATATGAATTCAAATCCAAATTTCAAATTCAAAAACCAGGCAAAATCTCTTCAAATAAATTTATCAAAAATTCAAATAAAATACTACTTGCCTAATTCAGCATGAATGCAAAATATTCACTTATATCCTATGTCATTTTCTTTTTCTTTCATATAAAGTAGGGTTTTCTCTCTTTTAAAATAAAATATTTAAATTCATTTGAACTTTAACAAATATTGAGAAAAATTTGGAATTAGAAAAAATTAGGGTGTTACAGTATCAAACTTCAGACAACACCATGGCAAATTACCTTGCGGAGGTGAGGAAGCTGGAAAAGAAATTCATCAGACTCGAGATTAGGTACATCCCAAGAAAGGATAATTGTCTTACCGATAGTCTTGCCTGACTAGCCTTCCCACGATCTGGAGGACAAACCAGGATCTTCACAAAAGACTCTCAAAGTCGTCTGTAAAATCTACAGAGGACACGACCGAAGGAGTGGTGGTCCACGAGACCTATAACCAACTCTGGGGCTCGCCAGGAATCGACTCTCAAAAAGGAGCCACGGGTGTCGACAATTGGTGAAATGTCGATCTTACGAATTTGTAGAATAGATGGGGCATGCCTTAAGCAAATGAATTAAAGGAACACATAGATGGGTTTTTATACAAGTTCGGGACACTCTTAGGATAATAACCCTATGTCATGTTTATCTTGTATTGATTTGAGTCTGTTAAAGGGGGTGTGTGGCTAGCCTAGATGAATCTATCATAGTCGAACGACTTCCTTGCGCGGCTTGTGTTGTCTTCTAGCTTGTTAGCTCTCAATGACTTGTAATGGCTTGCCACCTCTCCCTCCGCAGGGGCCCTAGGGTCCGTATATATCAGGGGGCGTATGTCTTCTGGAGTCCTCCTTCTCGTTCTTAGAGATAAACTTCCCTATTTATGAGATACCATGGGTGCCTATGGGTAGTTTTCTTTCAACCAGGGATCCCTTTTTCGGAAATCAAGATATACCCTGAGAATTTCATGAAACCCTGGGGTGCCCGAATATGGTAATTATCCAGTAGTCACAATCATGCCCCCCCCCACCACCAATACGTGAAATGAAAGATAAGAGTTTTGTCCGACCGCGTGATCAAGTAAGACTTGGGTTCCTGATTAAGATGATGCATCAAACTGGGTTCTTAGGGTTCTCAGATTATATACTCGGGGTTCTGCATGTCTCTGAGTTCTCAAGAGAGTCCTCGAGAAGGTGTTCCATCTGAGTAGGTTTTCTAATCAGCTCAAAAATATCATCTAGTCCACACAAGAGGATAGGGAGGAGAAGACTTGTCACTGGTCAGGTTCAAAAGTTGGACCATCGTAAAGGAGATTCCGGGTAGTGGTGAGAATATTTACCTAGCATGAGTCATGATTACAATGGAAAAACGCAAGCACGAGGTGAAGTGGTGCTCTGAGCTCCTTGGGTTACTGCTCCAACTACTCCACATGCATCAAACATTAAATGTGATGTGACGGTAAAGCATGAGATCGTAGCCTCGAAGGGCCATTTCCAAGATCCATTGCCCTGTATAAATCAAAAGGGGAGCCAACTTCACCGTTCACCCTACCATCATCGTTTGCTTTCCATAATCCTCTTCATACTCTTCGCTCCTTTGCCTCCAAAAACTACCAAAAACCCTCCTCCAACTCTTCCAGCACCATGGGTTGAAAGAAGATCGAGAAGGAGAGCTTGAATGCCGACGTGATGGTGGTCATGATTTCGGCATGGCAGGAGTTCGACATCACAAAGGAGGCTCTGGTCAAGGAGGAGATCGATAAGGTGATCCCTCCTCAACCCTAATTCCTGTGCGAAAACAGCAGGGCAGACAATCCCAAGCCCGAACACTGCCTGGATAATGATTTTCCTCGATTTGTTTCATAGAGGTTTCTGCCTCCCCCTTCCAGTTTTCTCCTTGAGTTGCTTAATTTCTATAGTGTGGAATTCATCCACCTCAACCCCAACTCTGTCATCATGTTGAGCATCTTCGCACATTTGTGCGATGCCTTCGTTGGTTTTCGCCCATATTTTGACATCTTTAGTTATTTTTACCTACTGAAGGGGTTCCAAAACAAGGTCGCCTGTGGCGCTTGAATTTGGCTTCAGGAGGGCTAGTCGGCAGAGTATATCAATTTTGCCACCAAGTGCTCCTAGTCACGATGGCATTAGAAATGGTTCTATTGCTAGTCTAGTCTGCCTTGGCTTCCTTACTAGGGTTTCCCCCCGCTACTGAGGCCCACCTGGACGGAAGAGCCGATGATGACCGCCCTCCGCCGGAGTCTTATTGGAGATATCTAGCACCTGAAGGAGAGGAAGTTGATGGCGTATGATGTCTCCAAGGATTTCATCAGGCGCCACCTAAGTCCTCTGAAGTTGAGGATCACCGGCACTTGGCAATTCCCAGCCGAGATGGACCCAGTTAGAAAAGGTGAGACGTATACTTATTGACCCTGAGTAGACATTTTATGGGAACTGTAGGGTTAGCAAGATGTTTGTTGCCTCATGCAGTGCTTTCACCAGAGCTGGCCAACAAGAAGACTAGGCTCCTTTTCAAAGCAATCCTCGTGCGCTAGCCGTTCGGATATCTCAGTCCCCATCGTGGAGATGGAGGCCCAACGTTGAGAGGATCGTATCGGTAAGTCTAATGAACCTTCTCGTTCTTTGATTTTTTTTTCTTTTCTTTCTGAGTAGTCGTAACCATACTGATGGTCATTGCAAACTTGTACAGTCAGCGTGGGCAGCCTGACCCGGAGGCTAAGAACACGGGGGCTCCAGCTATGGACCCAGAAGGGGTTATCATCACGGGGAGTACAAGTCCGAGTACGAGCAGTGACACTGGCGCCACATCGAAGGCCCCATCCTTTGCTAGCAGCACGGTGCCAGAGGGGATGACTATGCGAAGGTCAACTCACCGACGAACGATTCCAAACTACTAAGGCCAATAGCTTCAGCCTCCTCATTTCCTGCCGACCTGACGCCAGCCCCGCCAGCTGGAAATCCAACCTTAGTGATGGCCACTAGGGGTCCGGTTGTGACGCGAGCACTCATAGTAGTGGCTCTGACTTTGGTAAGTTAAGCTTTTATTCAGAGCTTTTGTAGTCGTGTTGTTTTTTTTTGTTTTGGTACATTTACCCCCCAGAATAGGACCGCGGGAAGGCAATCATTGTCGCGGGTTTGTCGAGCAGCTCTCCCCCAGCCCCGAAGGGGTTGGGGACTGAAGGAGGCATCCTCAAGAAGGCACTCAAAAGGTCGATGCCCATTCTGATCCTGGTGAAGCTTTCCTTGGTCATAAAGCGGCTCAGGTATGTGCAAGTGTTGTGAATTTCTTTCATATGTTGATAGGTGCGCATTGTTTGAGTCTTTCTTTTTCAAGCTACTCGGAGTGCCACCTGCAGCCCCCAAGCTTGTGTTTCCTCGGGCTCTAGTTGTGACCTTCTCCGATGGAGAAGGGAATAGGCCCAACGATCCCCCTATGTCGGTAGTCGATAGCCAGGAAGAGGAACCTCTGGTTCCCCAAGCTCTTCCCCTGAACCTGGTGCATGGGCTGCCAGGGATCTGACTTGAAGGCATATCATTGAAGGTTCTCCTGGTCACGATCCAGATAACGTCAGTTTTTTCTAGAAAACAACCACTTAGTCGATGAAATGATACGTGCTGACCTAAGATATTGCAGGTGTATGTGGGGCAGTTGCAGAGAGTCCGCGAGGAGGCCCAGCGACTGGCTGCTCGAGTGGCCACACTTGAGGGAGAGGCCACCGAGTTGCATCAGCAACTCTCCTAGGTGACCATTGAGAAGGAGAAGGCGGACGCCAAGCTAGAGGACCAGACGAAGGGTAAGTTTCTAGTTGAGAAACCAAGTTAAAATGTGCCTTGGTTTACTTGTGATGAGTGATTGACATTAGTATTTGTTTGGCTTGATGATCTTCGGTTTTGCATGAGCTTTGATGTGATTTGAATTAATTTAGGATTTAATTTGAGCATATTTATTATGGACTAACTGAAATTGGAGTTGGAGATATGTGTTTGCTTGTCTCATGGTGTGCAGGTGATGGATGCAACTTAATGGTTGACGATGGGATGATCAGAGCTAAGCGGAGTGCTTGGTGCTGGACGATCAAGGAGGCCGACCGGAGTCAAGGGTGATTCTAACTAAACAAGTGGAGGTCAAGCAAAGCATGTAAGGCGGATGGAGATGGCGTGTTAACAAAGTCAAGCGAAGGTGATGTCGGTGCAAGTGACAAGGCAGCTCGAGGGATCAGGAGCGGGAGAGACTTGCAGGTGGTCAGGATCGCATAACAGAGTATACACATCGACATTGAAGCGCTTGCTTAAGATGTAAGCAAGGCGGTGAGTCACGCTTTGAGAAGCGTGTAGGCGGTTTTGCGGTTTGGCCTCAAAATCGTGGGAGGACTGGAGGATTATGTGGCACCATCACGAAGCTTGCGTTGAGGCAAAGCTATGTCGTGAAGGCGCTGCGGTCATCCGATGAATGGAAAAAAAATGGACCAAAATATTCTCAGTGGTAGGTAGGAGTGTACTACAAGAGATGGGTATTTTGGGAAAAAGCTAGAAAACTTAGAGGTCAAGTTTTTCTAGGCCTATAAATAGAGGGGTAGGGCTATGAGAGAGTTTAAACCAGCCACTTGAGCCCTGTTGTACCACTCATTTGAAAGCTTGGAGCTAGGGTATTAGAGGAGATAATGATGAATGCTTAGCCTATTTAATAGGTGAGAGTTTTGAGAGATAAATCTTTTTAATCTGTTTAAAATATGGCTAACCTCTTTGAGTAATGAAGTTTATGTTTTTTCATATGCTTGAATTCTTCTCCTTCTAGTTTTCCTCTATTGGTTCTTGCAAGTTTGCAAGCTTTTTGGTTTCCGGTTATGATTTTCGTTTTGGTTTTTTGGCTGAAATTTCAGCACCTTGTGAGGCCATTCTTCTTGTTGCTAGAGGCATAAAATTCGCATACACACGCTTATATGATGAGGTCTTGAATTCCCTTATCTCTAGACAATCAACGTGGAGACACTGCGTGAAAAACAGACAAATGAGACACTACATAAGTGACAGGTCGTAATATGACCCGTCACTTATGATAAAAGTGACGGGTCAGAGTTGTGATCGGTCACTAATATTAGTCATTGGTGACAGGTGAAAACTTGACCTGTCACCAATGACGACTCATCACTCACGGGTCATCGTAGGCAAGTCATTGGTGACGGGTCAAGTTTTGACCTGTCACCAATGACTAACTCATCAGTGACGGGTCTCCTAGGCTAGTCAGAAGTGATGGGTCAAGTTATGACCCGTCACTAATGACGTTATTAACAAATACAGAAAATGCTCTAAACATTGCAAAAAAAAATATTTTTATTTTATTTTTCTCTTATTTTTTTCTCATTTCAGAAGTACTAGAATATGAACTATTGTACATTTCTGCTCAAGTTTGATGTAAGGGGTGGCGGCTATGGACACAAACGCGTGCTCTGAAAACGGTGCAGAAACTTTCAGAGGCGAGAACTCAATCTTCCAAGCCGTTTTTGTTCTCGAAAAATTTGTCAAACCCAACAAAGTTGGGAAGAAGTGGATGTAACTTTTTCTGCAGATGTCTGTAGAGTCAAAAAAACGTCAAAATCGGAGTTCGTATGCAAAAGTTATGGCCATTTAACCGAAGGCACTCCGAGTCAACTGGTTTTTGTGTGTATTGTAAAATTAACATTGGTGACGGGTCATAGCTGTGACGTGTTACTTATGACTTGTAATAAGTGACAGGTCACAGTTACTTAAGACCTTCGGCAAAATAGTTAAAAGGATATTTTATCCGACTCTCTTCAGGACGCACGTGAGGTTGAGATGGTTAGGCAGCTATGCGCGCAAGGGGTCTTCGCGAGTTCGATTCCCACGGAACGTGCATTCTGAAAACAGCCTGAAAAATAGGTAGAGAATTGTGGCGAGTGGTGGTAGGCTTGAGTTGGGTTGGTTCGGGTGAAAAATATATTTTTTTTGACTTTTCTTCGTGTCCAAAAAGCGCGAAAACCGTATATCAGTCATAAGTGACAGGTCACAAATAAGTCATAAGTGACGGGTCATAGTTATGACCCGTCACCTATGACCTTAATAAGTGACAGTTTAAGTTTTGATTCATCACCAATAACCTTATTGGTGACGGGCCCTTACCCGTTACTCATTATATATCAGTAGTGACACGTTCGGGGTGACGGGTGCGGGACCCGTCACCCTTGTCCATTTTTCACGTAGTGAGAGTTTCATTGCTCAGTGTTTATCTTTTCTTGTTTCTTTGCAAGTTGTGATCTTTCGAGTGCTAAGATACATGGATTGATCTTAAATAGAACCTATGATTCATATACCATCTGTGGAGTCATGTTGCCTTAATTTTCTCTCGTTAAAACTTCTCTCTATTTTTGCTTTCGCTTGAGTTTTGAGGTGTGTTGGATGATCCAAATAGGAGAAAATCATCGATTTCACAAGAAATTTGTTGAGGCACCTATTCACCCCCTCTAGTCGCCAATCTCGCTCCTACACTAGTAACCCTAATGTGTCACCTCTTCACCTTGTCACTTTAACACAATGACCTACAGAACTCTTCGCGGCCTGAGAAGCCATGGCCCAGGAGGAGGTCCAGATCTCAGGCACTCACCAACAACTTGTCGCGGCCCTCAACATCTTCTAGGAGGTGCTTGCTGGGGTCGAGATCTAGGAGGAGGCTGCCGGTGATGATGATGCCACTGGGCTGGCCACTCGGGCGACCAAGCTCACTGAGGCTTACAGGGGACTCCAAGGGAAGGATGTCGAGCACCTCTCGAGCCAATCTAGGTGGAGTGCAGGGCAAGTGGTCACCTTTGCGCTGGCCATCCTAAAGGACCACTATCTGAATGTTGGCCCTGATGTTCTCCAGAATGGCTTCAGGGAGGAGTTGGAAGATTTGTCAGTGGAGAAGATGGAGGAGCTAGTCGGGCTAGCCAAGGCTTTTGTGGATGCAATGGACTTTGGGCTCGGGCCCTTGGCATAGTTTTTCTTTTTCTTTACCTTGCGATCTGTAATAAACACGTGGTAGTTTTTGTTAAGACTTGTAGGAATTGCAATGCTTTTCGCATGTGATGGGAGTACTTCGTGCTAGATGCTTTCAAAAGTATATCATGATCGCCTTACTGACTTTTCCCTTTGATTAGTTCAGGATGTGTCAATCACTAGTTGGAGAGCTTATTACGACTAGCCTTAGGTCTGCTTGAGTGAGAGGCATCGTAGCCCCCCGTCACTCATGGAACGCGATAAGGTGTCTTTTCTCAACCCCGGGTTTGCAACGTAATGATCCTTCCCTTGTCAAAATTTGCTTTCAGAGGGTGCACGATGTGTTATTTTCGGTTTCTAGCACCTAGTACTTGTTAAGTCCTCAACTGTCTACTCGGAAAAGTTTCTAGGTAGGCAATCTAAATAGAAAAATGTAATAAAGTAATGAGAGCTCATATTGCCTTTGGGTCGAGAAAAGCTTTTCACCACCCCAGGTGCGTGTTCGGGACGAAGAACCCGAGAAGCATCTTACCCCATTTGTTGGGCATGAGGATGCGTAGAAGACAAGTAAGGCAGGAAAATAATTCAAGCGACTTCTCAGGCAATATGATCTTTATTATTGCAAAAAGTACTCTTAGTACTTACACTTGGGACTTATAGAGTTTATTGATGACCCATGAGCTATTGCAGACGACCCATGGGCTATTGCAGACCAATTATCTTAGACTTAAATAACACAGACTAGATTAAACTGATAAGCAATGACCCTTATTACTTTGGGGGTAGCATAGGCACAGTTACATGGGTTTCAGACTAGTCATGGAACCAAGTCCCTAGGTTTATGGGTTTGCATCTCGAGGTACTGTAGTCTCGGTCATGACTGAGGCTTCTTTTTCACCTTGATCCTTGAGCTCTTATGTTCCGTGCTTGGTTGGTGTTAAGCTGTCATGTCGAGACTCCTCTTGTCACAATGGAGATCTGCCTTGGGGCAACCCCGGATGGTGATGACCCCTTCGGGTCTTGAGATCTTCACACACTGGTAAGCATAATGCACGATGGCCGTGAACTTGGCTAGGGTTGGTTGTGCCAAGATGGTGTTGTACACCATCTCAAAGTTGACCATGTAGAAACAAAATTTTCGCTGTCCAGAAGTTGTCATGCTTCCCGAAGGTGACAGGGAGCGATATCTGGCTGATGGGGGTGGCAGAAGATTCGGGTAGTATACCGTGGAAGGATTGAGTAACCGACTTGATGGAAGACCAGGAGATTTGCATCCCTTCGAGTGTGCCTGCCAAGAGGATGTTCAAGGAATTTCCTCCATCGATAAGGACTCAAGTGACCTTGTAGTTTTTCATTGTATGCTCGACAACTATCGAAAAGTGACCTAGTCGTACGAAGTTCTCAAGCCAATCATCTTGGTCGAAGGAGATCTTGATGTTTGACCACTTAACGACCTGGTGACCCTTGGAGATGGCAACTAAGACTTCTCGGACCATCATCTTGTACTACCTTTTGGACTCGTAGGAGGCGGAACCACCGAACATGTGGTCGACCCTCCTCTCGTCCGGCTGAAAAGACATCGGGTACGTGTCACCCTCACTGTTGTTGGAGCTGAAATCCCAGCTCTAGGCCTCAACCTGGGTCTTTTTTCCTTTGGTCACTTTCTCGAATGCCGCTTTGACCATCTTCTTCCAGAGGCAACACTATTTGAGGTTGTGGTTATTAGTATGGTGGAGGTCGCACCAAGGCTTATCATTGCTTTCACCAAAGCTTGGCGTGAAGCTCTTGCCTTGGGAAGAACTGGAGCACTTATCAGGACAGATATCTTCTAGATCTGCAAAAACTTTATTAGATTTAGCTTTCTTGTCCTTACCTCCCTTGGTGTTCTTCTTGTGCTTGTTCTTGACTTTGTTGCCGTCGAGCCCGGGTTGACGACACTTGATGCCTTGGGTCTTCTCCTTGACGAAGAGGAGCGTATCTTCGGTCTTGGTGGACTGATCGACAATCCTCATGAGTTCTTTAACTATCTTGGGCTCTTTTCTAGCGACATCTTCAGCACATCTCTAGCTCTTAACCCCTAAGTGAATGCTTAGATGATGTCATAGTTGCTGATCTTTGGGATGCTGTTCGGATTATCATGACAGGGCATTGCATGATCTCCCCCAATTAGAGCTATTCCGGTTAGGGCTTGATGAGAATTCTTGGCCTGAATGAGAACTGTCTTCATCATGTCAATCACTGACTTCATCCAGTCCTTAACAGCTGGTGTCGTCAGATCTGAGCATACAATGCCAACCGAACTATTTTGTAACCCCTCTGGAAAAATGATCTGACGTGTTTATTTTGTGAACACCGGAACATCCAGCGTGTATTAGACCTCATCTGGAAGCTCTTTGAAAAAAACAAACAGCTGAAAATGTCTTGTGAACACCGAATCATTTGACATGTTCATTTTTGTAAACGCCGGATTATCCTCTGCTCTTCAAATTATACACGCTGGAATATCCGTCATGTATAGTTTTAACAGACTAGCAATTCCTGTTTTGGGCATAACTTATCGCTCCAAACTCTGATTTTGATAATCTTAGACTCTATGAAAAGCTTGTGAAGGGCTCTACATGATTATATAAAAATCCATCCTATTTGATCACATCAGAATTCATGGAACAAGTTCAATTCATTCTCTTATTGCATCCATGAGACCTACTAAAGCATATACTTACAAACATACTAGTCTTATTGACTATATTATCATTAATCACCAAAATCGTATAGATGCCCTAATAGGGTCATGTTCACTACACCAAAATTTGTTGTCATCATCTCTTTATTGTTAGGGTCCATTCACACAGTGACGAAAAACACTATAACCCATGTAATATTTATCGGGTTCTATGATAATTGTGCTTCACAACTACTATTGTTCGACAAATGTTACACCTAGTTTTAAAGGAACAAAACCGGGAACAGCACATGTATGCCAGCATCAAATTTTATACATACTCCTAGTCTAGGAATCAAGCCTAACAAGCAATGTACAGACTACTAACAATAAGCAAATGGACTGAACGCACCACTACTTTCTGGGCAATTCGTGCTGATCTGTAACACCTTAAATTTCAATTTTTTGCAATAGTTTAAAATTTTGCTAGAATTTTAAATAGGATTTGCAAATTTTGTTCAATAGAAGAAATTAATTTCTAAATTTAATTTTAACATGGGTTATATATAAGTTTGATGCATTCATGATGTCGTAGTTGCAATAGGTTTTTTATGCATGAAAAAAGTTTTCAAAAGTTTGCTAGAGTTGCTCATTTAAACTCCTTTTAAAATTTGTTCAAAATCCAAAAAGAAAAAAAGCTTTTCAATTTGGAAAAAAAAAACTCCTGGGACGAATCCTTCTCGCGGCCCACCTCTTCCCTCCCCTCTTTTCCATTCGCGTGGCCTACCGGCCTCCTTCCCGCGCTGGGCCACACTCGAGCTAGCCTGCGCTGCCCCCGAGCTACCCCTTCCCGCTTTCTCTCGCCACCATGCAGGCCTTGCCCGAGCCAACTAGAGTCGAGCCGCGGCTGCCCTTCTCCTTCCTCCCACCGCCAGAGCCCGATCCGCCCCCAAATCGCGTGTCTGTTCAAATCTCTGCCTCCCCACGCCATTTTGACTCAATTAAACCCTATGGCCGAGATCCCCGCCCCTATTCACTTCTTCCTGGCCGTTTCCCCCTCCTTAATCCCTCACAAATGTGGAAACCGATGCAATTATGGAAATTTAGAACCCTGGCCAATCCTTTCGAATCCGACCGATTCTCTCCCTCTCTTGCGTATTTAAGCCTCCCTTCTTCTTCCTTGCAACGTTCTGCGCATTCTCCACCCTTTTTCCCACTTTCTCCCTCTTGGATTCAACCTCGGCACTGGCTTCTTCTTCAACTCCGGTAAGGAGCTCCACCGCAACAAATTCTCCATGCCCGAGCCGCCATTGACCTTGGCACTTGCTTCTTTGGCATCGCAGGGTCTCCGGCGAAGTTTTCCGCCACTCCTCTGTTCTTCTCCGACGTCAGACGCCGCCCTCACCGAGCTTGAAGCCCGCCAGCTGTCTCGCTCCATCACCGACCTTCCTTAGCCCCTCTCCGCCGGCAAGAAGCCTCAATAAATATTCCCCGTGAGCTCCCCTTCATTTTGTGCCTCTTTCCACCGTGATACATGCTCATTTGCGCCTCTCCAGCGTGGTTTCGGTGACCCCGCCACTATCGGCCACCACCCATCGTGTTTGCATCACCGACCGAGTCTGTCCATTGCCTCTTTGAACCCTGGCCGTCAGATCTCAATCATATGGCCCTAATAGCATACCCCTTCATCACTTCATAACTGGCCCACCGTGGACATGGACTGGCCTTCCAGGCCGTGGTCCATGGGTCCGTAGACCAATTCCATGAGTTTTTCCAATAGAAAATTTAATTGGTTTTGATTTATGATGTCATAAATTAGTTTTCCAGTATAAAATCAAATTGGGGTTTTCTCTGAAAATCAAGTAAAATTTGCAGTTAAACCCCTAAAAATTCAAAAGCTCAATACTTTTTGCTCGTAGCTTCGTTTTGGGCGATTTTCACGTCCAAATGTTCGTAGCAACATGTAGAATCTTTTTATATGGTTTTTACCTAGTTTTAGTACTGTATGATTTATTGTTCTTAGTTGTTTGCCTCGTGTGCTTTTCCCGGTTTGTTGATTAGGAGGTGTGCAGCTCATGAATCTTCAAGATCAAGCTTTCGAAGACTTTCAGCACTCCGCTGAAGGCAAGTGTCATTGAACATTTTGACCCCTGATTTAGGATTCTTGTGTAGCTATTTTATTCCTTCTATGCATGCTTGTCTAATTTGGAATCCTATGTTAGGGTTTACTAGCTTTATATGATTATTTCTTGTCACCGTTGTTTAACCAAGGGTTAAAATGGGTAGTATATGCTAGCGCAGTCATAGTTGGGGGAAATGTTAATCTTGACTGTCGATCAGCCGTGCTCACGGACAAGAGCGGACTTGGACTTCTTCAGAATTAGATGGGATCAGGGTTGGTATGGTTGGTTGGATAGCCGGGTAATGTAATTACCTGGTGAGTCTTGGTAGTCGGATGGAATCCGATGAGTCAATCTTTTTGTTACGGTGGTGTCTTCACACTTAGCAAATAGGATGCCTATTGTTGGATTCATTAGGTTAAAGTTTGCTCAGTGCAGTTAACCGTGTCTATGACGTCCACTGTGTTTTCTTTTAGACCCTCGGGTCCTTTTGTAATAAGTTATATCATTATTGTAATAATGGCACTGTGACGATACACTGATGCTCTGTAGAGTTTGCATAGCTTTCCTCATGAGTCGTGATTCCCGTGCTGCTTCACACTTTCGGGGTGTGGAGTCGGGGTCTCACTGCAAGGCCTTTACAAAGCTCCCGCCAACTTGCAGCACCCACTGAGGTTTCACCGCTAACAGACAATACATCGCTGCAGAAGCCCCCACTTGTGCCACTCAACCGTCCAACAGTGCCCACAGAGTTAGAGGGGTGACTACTTAGTTGGACAGGCTGTACCCATATAGGCCTCGTGGTTGTGCGGATTCACTTGGTTATACGTTCAAGAATCGGTCCTTATGATCCCACATAGGAACAAACACAAGCGTGTTGTATAGCACCACCTCAAACTAACCATGCCGTTAGGATCCCTATACCATATTTCTATAAAAGATTACTAATCCCGATTTATGTTGCATAGGCATTAGTCAAGATTAATATTTTCCTCAACTATGACTACACTAGCATATACTACCCATTTTAACTCATGGTTGAACAACAACGACAAGGAATAATCATACAAAGCTAGTAAAGCCTAGCATCTGATTCCAATTTAGACAAGCATGCATAGAAGGAATAAAATATCTACACATGATTCCTAGAACAGGGGCAAAATGTTAAGGACACTTGCCTTTAGCGGAGGGTTACTCAAAGTCCTCGAAAGCTTGATCTTGAAGATTCCCGAACTGCTCACCTCCTAATCGACGTACCAGAGAAAACACACAATGAAAACTACTAAGAACAGCATACCATATAGTGCTAAACCTAGATAAAAATCCTGTAAAAAGATTCTACAAGATGCTACGAGAATTTGAGCGCGAAAATTTCCCAAAAAGGAGCTATGAGCAAAAAGTATTGAGCTTTTGAAGTTTCAGGGGCTAGTCTGAAAATTTTACTTGATTTCCGAGAATAAACCGAATTGATTTTGTACTGAAAATTCTACTTATGATGTCATAAATAAAATACCAAATTATTTTTTATTGGAAAAGAGCATGGAAAAGGTTTATGGGCCCATGGACCATGGCCTGGAGGCCGGTCCATGGGTCCATAGTGGATCGAAATCATAAAACGAAGGGGTATTCTATTTCGGCCGTCGGATGAAAATCAGATGGCCGGGTTTCAACAGGGGCTTGGCCGAGTGGGGTTGAATAGGGAGGCGGCTGGCCGACGGTGGCGGGGTGGCTGGAACATCACCGAAGTAGCGCAAAACGCGCTACCGGGCACGGATTGCGACGGGGATAAGCGCAAAAGAGAGAGGAGGTGAAAGGGATCATCACCGTGGGCTTCAAGTCGGCGAAGAATGACGGAGGGAGGCTGTCGACGAAGAGGGGGCGGTCGGAGGAGCTCGATCACGGTGAGGACAGCGCTCCGGTGACCCTGCAGTGCCGTAGAGGGGAGAAAATGGGGTTAGAGGAACTCGGCCACAAAGAATAGCGGCGGCGACGAAGCTCTCACCGGAAATGATGTAGACGACGGCACTGAGGACAAAACTGAGTGGGAAATGAGGGGGAAATGGGTGGAATGTGTGCGGAACATCACAAGGAAGTCGATTAGCATGTTATGCACGAGAAAGGGAGAGAAACAACCGGATTCGAAGAGAAATGGCTAGCGGCCTTGATTTCCTTAAATGCGACGGTTTTCGCATTTGAGAGGGGTTAAGGAGAGGGAAACGGCCGGGAATGAGTGTTAGGGGGCGGGGATCGCGGCCACGGGCTTTAATTGGAGCGAAACGGCTTGAGGAGGCGGCAGTTTTGAATGACGCACGGGATTTGGGGGTGGTCCAAGCGAGCGGCGGGAGGAGGAAGAAAGCGAGCCGGCGGCTCAGGCGGGTAGCTCGGCTGTGCGGCTTGGCTCGACTCGGGCCCATGCAGCAGCGACAGAGGGTGGGGAGGGGGCGGCTCAACGCTGAGGCAGTCCGGCTCGAGCGCAGCCCAACGCGGGGAAAAGGAAGGGCAGCCCATGCGAGAAGAATGAAAGGGAGAGGGGAAGGGAAGAAATGGACCGGGGAAAAGGAATTCGGATCGGGAACCTTTAACATTTTTGAAATCCCTTTTCTTTTTAGATTTTGAGCAAAATTTCAAAAGATGTTTTAAACGAGTGACTTCTAGTGATATTTTTGTAAATCTTTTTCACGCATAAAAGCCTATTACAACTATGACAGCATGAATGCATCAACCACAAATATAACCTATGTCAAATTTAAATTTAGAAATTAATTTCTTCTATTGAACAAAATTGCAACTCCTATTTAAAATTCTAGCAAAATTTTAAACTATTGTAAAAATTGAAATTTGGGGTGTTACAATAAATTAGATTTTGTATCCTTCCAATGTTAGTTCACTAAAAAATTACTCACACAATTTTACATCTAATAAAAAGAAAATATCGACAAAATTACATCAAACAAAAAATTAAGGAAGAAAATGAAACAACCTGTGTTGCCATTTGGACCACTCACTAAAAAATAAATTGCATCCATAAACTAGAATTTCGCTCTTTCAAAGTGCGAAAATATTTTGTGAGCAGCGAAAATATTTTGTGAGCAGCAAAATATTTTCGCACTTTGAAAGAGCGAAATTCAATTTTTCGCTCTTTCAGTAATAGAAAATGTTTTCACACTTTGTAAGAGCGAAAATTTAATTAATTAATTTTTTTTTTTTTGCTGTTCGGATGAGCAAGCAAAAAATAGATTTCGCTCTTTGGATGAGCGACAGTGGGTTATTTTGTAATTCTTTGAATTCATACAATATATCTAAAATTTCCGTACAAAACAATAGTATTAAAAAAATCGGTGAAAGAGAGCCTAGGGACATGACTAGCATCAGATTGGTGGGGCAGGGCGGTGAGAGTACATACAACTCAACCCCCTAAGCACCAAATCTCGGTGCTCACACCGATGACCTTCAACACACATGAGCACATTTAGTGGTGACCAAGTAAATTTGTACGCGTGTGATAACTCAATCTTCACATCCTCATAATCCCAAAAAAAAAAAACATAACTACCATCTTGAGCCTTCTATGTTATCAAAGATGCCTAACATTGTGGTACATGCTACCAGGGTAGAACTCACAAGGTCCAATATTACTCTACATTACAGTTTTAAGACATGGCAAACTGCTTCCCTTAATCGCAAAATTGTTATATAACAGAGTAGAATTTTTCGAGAACCTTACAACAGAGCGGAATAATCAGCATTAGCAACACACTACCTTCGTCGAGAACAAGAAACAAACAAAGAAAACTCAGATTGATGCATTTGCATGGATGCAATCCGAAGTAGACACCATTCCACAAGGTAATTCAGTCTCCTCGAAACTTCGACAAAAAATTTTGAAACGTAGAAAATCCCTCCATTGCGTCATGTGGAAGAGAAAGCGTGAAGGGAGGAAGAACACTCTGCCCAGCCTTCAGATCCTTCACGCTAGTGGCAGATGGGAGTGCCAGTGCAGGTTGCTGTCTGTTTAGCTTCTCTATGATGTATGAGAAAGTTCCAAAGGTCAGGCAGCTCTGAATCAGTGATTGCGGTGCACCTGAGCCCAAAAAATAATGTGAGGTATTTAATAGACACTTGGGGGTTAAAAAGGTATCGATGTCAGAATAACATCATGGAGATTAAGGGCCATATATTGCAGAGAAAACCCATATATATTCAAATGATCGGACTTACAGTGAGAAGTTCTCACTTTTGCAATGTTCAGTCTTACTGTTACAATGATAAAGGAGAATCCAAAATGGCAAATCAACTGTATCAAAATTATTCGTGTGTACAAACAGTGAAGGCATACAACAGTTGATCATCATGCAAGCAGTTGTGCACAATGGACAAAAAGGAGCAATTGTACCAAGATAATGAAAACAACAAGAGAGGATAGTAAATTAACTGAAATATAATGCAAGTAGTTCATGTAAGCCATGCACATCAACATACACGAGAGTAATTATCACTAAACATTGCTAGTTTCTCGTGCACAGGAAACAAATCGTAAATTGATTATGGGGAAAATTGGTAAGCTTGATAAGCATCAAACTTGTAACTAGCATCAGGCATTACGGCCATCCTATAAGGCCACATGTTTCCCCAAAACCATTCAATATACAGAAACCACCATGCCAAAATTTTCCAGCCAGCTCCCTCTGATCCCTGGCAAGGGAAGGTTTCTATCCTATAGCCCGAAAAGTCAATTAGATCCGGAATGCAGGCAAAGACACTGCCCAAGAACCAGGCCATCAGCAAGTTATCATCAATTGTTCGAAACAATAAACACTAGAGCCTCCAAGCCATAACTCAGCGTAAACAATATGGCTATTGTTGTAATCCTAGACCTTGCCATGATATCCAGGAACATATTGTAACCATTAACTATAAATTACCCTGACTGTACACCAAAATAGTACAAAGCTATTAATTGCACTATTTGCAGTAACTTCACCTGGGAAGCTCAGTGCAAGGCCAGTGCAACAGCCTGCAACTCCTGCGTTGATACCTGGAAATAAAACGACCCACAAGTTAATGATCATCCTTAGCATTTTATTAATCCAAAGGAATAGAAAAAGGAAACAAGTAACACATAGACGGATACAAACCATCATCTTTTCCACGTAGTTTTCTCAAAGAGCAAGCTACCAAACTTTGAACACCAGCAAGAACAGCAAATATCTAGAGCAAGAAGGCAACATTTCTCCATGAGATGTTGGTACACAAAAGTCTATTCAAAATGAAATGAACTGGGTTATCCACATGTGAAAAAGCATATCCTTATACCTTGGCAGATGATGCAGCATCAGCAAATGATCCTTTAAAACCCTTCATAGTAACCAAACCTTTTCCTGAAGAGTTAGCAGAGACAGAAAATTGGAGCTATCAGTATTGACTTCACAAAGATTAAAAAAAAAATTCAGAACGAGGCACCGATCGCCACCACTAGCGCCGCACTTTTTAGGACATTGGGGTCAGGTAAAATATAAGGTCCAGTTTAGCATTCCCGGTGCTGACTAATCTAGCAAGTCATATAGGGGATCTCTACCAATTCTGTAGTTAAATTCTTTTTATGTCTCTAAGAAGAGCGTAAAATATGTTGATATATCTAGCAGCAGTAAAACAAGAGTATTCCTGCTGAGCAACCATAACACCTAACAGCTATGGCAGAGAACATATGGTTTAAGCAGGAGGAATGCTAATCCACTACCAGTGTTAATGTTAACGCAAATAAAAGCAGAACCATTTTCTAGATGGAGATCTATGGTGAACGTTTTATTCAATGTGGTGATGACCGTAACGTCAGTCGAACCATTGAGATTTTTGTATCTCAGTCTCAGATTTTTTCACAAATTAAGTAGCAGCCAGTTGGCAGTGTGGCTCTCAGCCTGGCAGTCCCATGAACAATCTTTTCCTTTCTCACACATGAGGCTTCGGAGGGAGGCCTGCATGGCTCAGACTGACCCATAGATGCATTTGAAGGGCCGAGGCCGGTTTGGGCGACCAGTTCTATGGAGTAGGGCCAATTATATAATGATCGAACAAGTAATCAAGATAATTTATGGATTGTTGAAGTGAATATGGCTAATAGTTATTACTATGGTGAGGTGAGACGCAGCGACCCATCACCTTCACACTTTTATATAACTTATGGCGCGCGGCATGACAACCCTATACACACATCATTGTCTAGAATATTAGGAACATAAGGTGGCATGTAATGTAAGGGAACCGGTTTTTTTCTCTCCTTGGTTTGAGGGCTGTCTTGCTCGAGGATTTGTAGATGAGAAATATTTGTACACAGGTAGTAGACAGACACATGCACTTAACTGCAGAAGCAGCGCAGAGGATCCCAGTGCGTTCTTCTCACACACAGTCCAACACAGATAAGAGTGCTTGGACTGAACATGAACCAACCTTATCCACTACCTCCCGAGCGGAGCAAACTCCCCTTCCTCTCTCTAGACGTAGATCCAGCTCACGGAGGCAGAGGAGTAGGAAGGGGGGATGGACGGACCCAAGCGGTCGCAGTTGCGGGTGTAGCTCTGCATGACGGCGCGTCGATGGGGCGGCGACGGCACGGACTGCTCTGGCGCAGGTGGTGTGGGTGAGGGTGGTGCCGGGGAACGGAAGCAGCGGCTGGAGGCCCTGTCCTCAACTCAAAATATGAGACCATATTTAATTTTATATTGCTTCCCATTAGTTTGCTTGTTTCATGTAACACATGAACATAGACATTAGCATCATAATGCATTTCTTAGCTTGTTTCTTGTATTGGATATTGTGCCCAGCTTATGTCTCTAGGAAGACACTACCTCCCTATCTCTCTTCTTTAATTGTATGTAACCTCACTATAAATCTTATGTGGCAAGGTCATTAAATGTCTAAGACATTATCCATGGTGGATCAATGGGAGTGGCCTAAACGGCGAAACTATAGGCAGTGTGGGCAATCCTTAGGAGCAGAGTTGAGCGCTGAATACCTCAAATTAGAGCAGAACACAACCAAATGAAACCTGTGTGGATAACGCTGAATAGCCTGTTACCCGCAGGGTCAACAGTGTCCGTAATTACGCCAATTCTGCGGCTTGAATTGGAGAAAACCTAACCTAATCCCCTCCGAGTCCAAAACCCGTCCTGAGTAAGGGAGACTTCGAAATGGCGCCAGGACCACATACCGCAGAGCCCTAAACCCTAAGGCGTCGTTCCACTCGACCAGGGAGGGAAGGGGGAGCGGAGGTGGCGGGGGGCGTTGCGGCGCCTTACCGTATCCGACGACGGCGCCGACGAGGGACCCAGCGGCGGACTCACAGGCGAAGCGGAGGAGGCATACCCCGGGCGCGGCGGTGGCCGCCACAAGCGGGCTCGGGTTCCGCGACACCGCAAGGCGCGTCAGGATCGGGTTGTTTGCGCCGGGGCGGCGGGACCCCCTCAGCTGCTGCTGCTGCGTCGGCGGAGAGGACTCGTCGGAGGAGTCCGAGCCAGTGGTCTCGCCGTCGGAGAAGGAGTCGTCCTCCGGCCTCGGGTCGCCAGCGCTCGCCATGGCCGCAGTCTCGTGTTCGTGTTCGCGCGTGTGTGGGTCTAGCGCGAGGCTCGTCACGGGGGTGGGTGTGGTGCACCGTGCATCCCGTGTCCGTGTGCTGCAGCCTCCGGTGGGGCCACACTCAATTAGGATTCTCTGTGGCCGAACCCACCGTGGGTTGGTGTGTTTGCATTTGTAACTTTTGTATATTTTTTAGACTTTTTATTACTCAAAAAATGGTTTTCTTGTTCTAAGATGATTTTTCACCAGCTACGTATTCTGTTTAATTAATCAACTAGCTTCTGGTTTGGCCAATTCACGTTTTTCATCTTTTTCTCTCTTTATATTTTGTATAGAATTCACGTCTAATGACTAGCAACCTTGTTTTTGCCATATATATATATATATAAAAGTTCATGCATATTTGTTTAAATTTTATCTACTGTCGGTGTATCAGGAACCAGGGGTCCCTGAGTCCCGAGACCGGATCGGCCATCCGCCACGTGTCACCATCCCGCGAGGTCCTCCCTTACAGGATAAGAAGAGCTTAAGTTCCGGGAGAAGGTGCTCGGGGCCGCAGCCTCTGGTTTCCGAGCACCCCAGTCCCCCGATGACCCGCAGAGTCCAAGTACCGGAAAGAAAGTATTCGGAAGGGTTCCCACTTACCCCCGAGTACCGTAGTCCCCCGGTGATCCAGACAGCCAAGTGCTCGGGAGAGAATGCTCGGGGCTGCACGTGGCAGCCTCCGAGGACTCGGTTCCCCGAAGGTCTCACCGAAGTGCTCGAGAGAGAGTGCTCGGGGCTGCACGTAGCAGCCCCCGAGGACTCGGTTCCCCGAAGGTTTCACCAAGGTGCTCAGGAGAGAGTGCTCGGGGCTGCACGTGGCAGCCCCCCGAGGACTCGGTTCCCCGAAGGTCCTACCGAAGTGCTCGGGAGAGAGTGCTCGGGGCTGCACGTGGCAGCCCCCGAGCACTTGGTTCCCCGAAGATTCGCGCAAGATCGCCCGACGACTCGAAGGGTCCCATCGGCGGGGTGTCAGCCAGTCAAAGGTCCAATGCCACATTTAATAGGCACGCGCGGCCTGACATCCTGACATTCTCAGCTGCCCACGCCCTAGTGTCAGACCCTGCCATGCTTTGGCAGGGGGACGTGGGTCCATTAAATGTACGGGTCCCGTCCCGTATCACCCGGGTACCTTGGGATAACGTTGCCAGGATCGAAGCGCTCCTCTTGCCACCCTGTCCTGACAGAAGAACAAGACAGGGTGGGCGCACCGGGCGCCTCTATGGCTGCCCGGTGAGCCCTCTTAATGGCACCAGAGGATATCCACAGTGGCGGGTGGTCGGATGCGCGCCGCATTTTTCCACCGCCCCTGTCACTTCGCCAAGACGGAATGATGACGCCTTTCTCCGTGGCGCCTTGGCACTCGCGCCCCCTCTTTCCCATTCAGGATAAGTCGAGGTCGGTGCGCCTATAAAAGGAAAGGATGGAGAACAAGCGAAAAAGAGGAGGAAAAAAGACGAGGCGAAGAAGCGCGACGAACACAGTAGAACAAGAACATCACAAACAAGCTCGAGCAGAGCTAGAACACGGGAGCTTCAAGCTCTCTGTAGGCGACACACCCTTGTAACCGAATACATCCTTGAAGAATTCCCTTCAAGGAAAGATATTGTACTCACACAGAAGTAGGGTGTTACGCCCCCATGCGGCCCGAACCTGTCTAAACCCCGGTGCATCTATCTCTTTTGCACTAGGTCGATCATCCTCCACCACCGCCAGCCGTTGCATTTATTTCCGTTTTCATTTATTTCCCGAACGAGCTCGTTCAGGATCATCCCCCGGCCGAATCTTTAAAAAGGGGTCTCTCGGGATCCTTGCGACAGCAGTTCATCATCCGACAGCTGGCGCGCCAGGTATGGGGGAATATCCCTGGATTTGTTCGTTTGCTTTTTTCCACAGGAAAAGATGGCTGGTGGGCACCGTTTCCAGCGTTCCGGCTCCACTTCTAGTGACGAAGTGCTGCCCGACGTCCGGGAGAGCCCAGTCGCTGCTGCGTTCCAGCAACAGCCGCTATCCACGTGCGCGGTTTTTCCCGCTCAAGGGGATCAAGGCGCTGGGCCCAGCAGGGCCGCCGCCGCCGCTGCTGATGCACTTTCCGACCCCCAGCAGGAGGTCGGGACCCCGGCTGCTAGGTCCGTCTCTGGACCGCGTCGGGTGCCACCCCAGAGCAGGCTCGCGTTCAGCGAGGCCGGCCCGGGGAGCGCGCTGCTTGCAGCGCATGCTCTCCTCAGGCACCCGCCCGTTCAGGCCATGCCGAATACTCCGGAAAGCCGGTGGATCGAAGATGTCGTCGCTTTGGTTGGCACTGCTCGCCGCCAGGTGCAGGCCGGGAGTCCTCGCACCACCTCTCACCGTGGCGCCGCCAGAGCCAACTCCTCAACGGGCAACGTCCACACGGGCTGAGGGGCCTCCAGGCGGAGTGTCGTCCCCCTGGCCGTGTCCGAAGCCTGGGACCTCCGCTTGCGTCTTGATGAGCGGAGGGGCCACGAGGATGCCCGAGTTACTCTTGAGCGCCAGCGGGAGACCCGACAGGAGGTCGGGACAGAGGACCAGGCTTCCTCTCTCCCGGCCCAAGGTCACCGGGAATCCCCGGCTCGCCGCCACTCGCCACCGAGGACCCCCGCTCGAGCTGCGGGGTACGGCACCGGCTGCCGTGCCTTCACCGCCGAGCTCCGCCGAGTCAGGTGGCCTTCCAAGTTCCGCCCCGAGCTGCCGGAGAAGTACGACGGGTCCATCGACCCCGTCGAGTTCCTCCAGATCTACACAACGGCCGTCCAAGCGGCCAGAGGCAGCGAAAAGGTGATGGCAAACTATTTTCATGTTGCTTTGAGGGGCTCTGCTCGCTCTTGGCTTATGAACTTACCCCCAGGGTCTATTAGCTCCTGGGATGACCTTTGCCACCAGTTCGTGGCCAATTTTCAGGGCACGTTTACGCGCACCATCTTGGAGTGCGACCTCCACGCCGTCCAACAGCAGGAAGGGGAGACGCTGCGGTGCTTTATACAGCGTTTCAGTCAGGTTCGCAACACTATTCCGCGAGTAGCCCCCCATGCTGTTATTGTTGCTTTCCGGCAGGGCGTCCGCGACAAGCGGATGCTCGAAAGCTAGGAACGCACGAGATCGAGACCACTGCGGAGCTCTTCGCACTGGTCGATAAGTGCGCCAAGGCTGCAGAGGCCAGGGCGTGGCATGCTCCTCGCCCCGCCACCGACCAGCCAAGTTCTTCCCGCTCTGACAAGCGGGAAAAGAAGAAGAGAAGGAAGCACGAGACCGCTCCTGTCGAGCCGACCCAGGGCCCCGCCCACAGGGCGCCGCAAGAGCCCGACCGCCGGCAAGAGCGCCGGCCGGGCGCCGACCGACGTCCCGCTAGGGCCCCTGCTAGGGCTCCTCCTCGGGCCTCCGTGCCCACGAGGGCCCCGGCACCAGCTAGGGCACCGACTCCCGCAAGAGCCCCGGCCCCCGGCCGGGCTCCTGTTCCAGCAAGGGCCCCCGCTCTCGCGGGGCCCGAGCCAGGTAAATGGTGTCCCATACACCAGACCAGATGGCACGACCTCACGGAGTGTCGTACAGTTAAAGGACTCGTGGAGCAGCGCCAGAGGGAGCGCGACGAGTCCCGTGGAGGAGGCGATGCTGAGGTCGCCCCCGACAACGCCGAGCTCGGTTTCCAGGAGCTCGAGCACGCCGTCGCCTTCATCGACGGAGGCGTGTACACGCCTTTCTCGCGCCGTGGCATCAAGGTCATGCGACGCGAGGTGTGCTCGGCAACCCCGAGCGAGGAGGCCGCTAGGCCCCTGAGGTGGTCGGACGTTCCGATCACGTTCAGCATGGCTGATCATCCCTAGGGAGGTGATCGAGCATCACTTGGCGGTGCGTCCGGACGCCCGCCCAGTGAAGCAGAAGGTCCGACCGCAGGCGCCTGAGCGCTAGGAGTTTATCCGCGAGCAGGTCAGCAAGCTCCTCGACGCCGGATTTATCCGAGAAGTCCTCCACCCCGACTGGCTGGCAAACCCAGTCATCGTCCCAAAGGCCAACGGCAAGCTCCGCATGTGCGTGGACTACACCGACCTGAATAAGGCTTGCCCTAAAGATCCCTTCCCCTTACCTCGCATTGATCAAATTGTAGATGCAACTGCGGGATGCGATCTTTTATGCTTTTTAGATGCAAATTCTGGGTATCACCAGATTCGCATGGCCGTAGGGGACGAGGAAAAAACTACTTTTACCACTCCGGTGGGGACTTATTACTACATGTCAATGCCTTTTGGCTTGCGCAACGCTGGATCCTCCTTCCAGCGCGCTATTCGTATTACCCTTGACTCGCAGGTTGGTCGCAACGTCGAAGCTTACATCGACGATCTCGTGGTCAAAACCCGAGACCGCGCCACCTTGCTTAAGGACCTTGCCGAGACTTTCAACAGTCTCCGCACTACCCGCCTCAAGCTCAACCCGGAGAAATGTGTCTTCGGGGTGCCAGCGGGCAAGCTCCTTGGTTTCTTGGTTTCTGGCCGAGGAATCGAGGTTAACCCAGAGAAGATCCGGGCCATCGAGCAGATGCGACCCCCGGCTCGACTCAAGGAGGTCCAGCGTCTCGCCTGCTGCATGGTAGCCCTTGGGCGTTTTATCTCCAAGCTCGGGGAGCGAGGGCTCCCCCTCTTCAAGCTTCTGAAGAAGTCTGGTCGTTTCGACTGGATGCCGGAGGCCGAGCAGGCCTTCCGCGACCTAAAGAAGTACCTCACTTGGCCACCCGTGCTGGTGGCTCCCTCTCAAGGTGAGCCCCTACTGCTCTACGTTTCGGCCACTCCTCAGGCCGTAAGCATGGTACTTTTGGTGAAGCGCGACGAGTGTTCAGGGCCGGGTGCTGGGTCCCAGCTCCCAGAGGACCCTGACCACTCACCTGTCCTCGCGGCTCCCCCTGGGCAAGGGGTCGAGCCCGAGCACACTGCTCCTCCCAGCCAGGGAGTCGAGCCCGAATGCCCGGCCAGCCCCGACCATACCGCCGAGCCTGGGGGCTGCAGTAGCCCCCCGGGTGGAGCCGCCGTCCGGGCCCGCTGGGTACAGCGACCGGTGTACTTCGTCAGTGAAGTCCTCCGGGAAGCCAAGACAAGATATCCCCAGGCTCAGAAGCTGCTCTATGTCGTGCTCGTCGCTTCCCGAAAGCTGCGCCACTACTTCCAGGCGCACAAGGTCTCGGTGGTTACCACGTATCCACTGGGACCCATTCTCCGAAACCGGGAAGGCATCGGGCGCATTGTCAAATGGGCAGTGGAGCTGGCGGAGTTCGACCTACACTTCGTCAGTCGCCAGGCGATCAAAAGCCAGGCGCTCTCCGACTTCGTGGCAGAGTGGACGCCCATCCCCTACATCGTCCCAGAGGAGATCTCTGCCTATCCCGGGCACGACGCGCCCGGGTACTGGGTCATGCACTTCGACGGCTCCCTCTCGCTGAAAGGCGCAGGGGCCGGAGTGGTTCTCACCTCCTCAACAGGTGAAGAGCTCCGGTACGTCGTACAGTTGTAGTTCCGCGCATCCAACAACATGGCGGAATATGAAGGTCTCATCGCCGGCCTCCGGGCTGCGGTGGGGCTCGGGATTCGTCGCCTCCTGGTCAAAGGGGACTCCCAACTGGTCGTCAACCAGGTATCCATGGAGTACCAGTGCACGGATCCTCAAATGGCGGCGTACGTGGCTGCGGTCAGGAAGCTCGAGAGGCGCTTCGATGGCCTGGAGTTGCGGCACATCCTTCGCCGCGACAACACTCTGGCCGACGAGCTCTCCCGCCTGGCCTCCTCCCGTGCGCGCGTCCCTGCCGGAGTCTTTGAAGAAAGACTCACACGGCCTTCCGTCCTGCTTACCGAACAGGATGAAGGGGAAACCTTGAACTCAATTCAGGGGACCCCGGCGGTGCCCTCAGTGGGAAACCCCGTCAGAGCGCCGCCGTCCGGCGAGTGCGCTGCGCTCGCCGAATGTTCTCAAGATGCCTCGTGGATGTCTGACATCCGAGGGTACTTGAAAGAAAAGTTCCTACCCGGGGATGAGACGTCTGCCGAAAGAGTTGCTCGGCAGTCCAGACGCTATGCCATAGTAGATGGGGATCTCTACCGGCGTAGCGCAGGAGGTGTCCTCCTGAAATGCATCTCCCGGGCAGAAGGCGGCGATCTTCTCGCTGAGGTCCACGAGGGCGAGTGCGGTGGCCATTCATCGTTCCGCACGCTGGTCGGGAAGGCCTTCCGGCAAGGTTTTTACTGGCCTACAGCTCTCCAGGATGCTTCCGAGCTGGTTCGGCGCTGCAGGGCATGCCAGTTCCATGCAAAGCAGATTCACCAGCCAGCTCAGGCTCTTCATACCATTCCCCTGTCATGGCCTTTCGCGGTCTGGGGTCTGGACATTCTGGGTCCATTCCCCCGAGCAATCGGGGGCTATGCATACCTATATGTCGCCATCGACAAATTCACCAAATGGCTGGAGGCGGTCCCAGTCATCAAGGTGACCAAGAACACGGCGCTCCAGTTTATCCGCGGCATCACCAGCCGCTTTGGCGTCCCGAACCGGATCATCACCGACAACGGCACCCAGTTCACGAGTGCCCTGTTCGGGGTCTATTGCGAAGACCTCGGCATCAAACTCTGCTTCGCCTCCGTCGCTCATCCTCGGAGTAACGGGCAGGTCGAGCGCGCCAACGCGGAGATACTGAAGGGCCTCAGAACCCGGACCTATAACGTGCTCGCCAAGCACGGGAAGGGATGGGTGGACGAGTTGCCAGCCGTGCTGTGGGCTAACCGGACTACGCCAAGCCGCGCCACCGGGGAGACTCCGTTCTTCCTCATCTACGGCGCCGAGGCAGTCCTCCCCTCCGAACTCACTCTGGGCTCCCCTCGAGTGCATGCGTATTCTGAGGGTGAGCAGGAGCAGCAAAGGCGCGACGACGTAGACTATCTGGAAGAGCGCCGGCGGCATACCGCCGTCCGGGCGGCTCGGTACCAGCAGAGTCTGCGGCGTTATCATCTGCGCCATGTCCGGGCCCGATCTCTCGAGGTGGGGGACCTAGTTCTCCGACGCGTCCAGTCGCGTGAAGGAATGAATAAGCTGTCCCCTATGTGGGAAGGTCCCTTCACCGTGATCGCGGTCCCGCGAGAAGGTTCTTTCAGGTTGGCGACAGAGGAAGGACAGCCACTCCCGAACCCGTGGAACATCGAGCATCTCCGAAGGTTCTATCCGTAGATGGTCGTGCTCGCAGCTCAGGTCAGCCAGGCCGGGGGCTTCCCCCCACCCAAGCAGACCGAGGGCTCCACCCCTTGGGTAAGTCACCGTCGCCCAACCTTGCAAACATTGTACATTCAACATTTCAATAGGCAATCGCTATGTCGAATTATTTTTCTGGATTCCGTATGTTTAATCTGTCTGGTGAGGTGCTCGGTTGTGCGAGAAAAAGTTCGCTCTCTCATTTTCCCCGCTGATAAAAGAATCCCAATCGGTATGCATGCGAGCAGTCGCCGCTGACTTACGTCCGGCATGGTAGGCTGTGGTGTTCGGTGTCATGGCAGGCTCCTGGGCACTACCGAGTTCCGGGGCGCTCTGGGTAATCCTATCGCTCGAGCTGCTCGAGTAGTCCGGAGCTCAGGCCCCCGGAGCGGGCTGTCGGTGCTCGGTCTGGTCTGTCATACCCGGGCGCCACCGAACCATAGGACCTCTGGGTTATGCCTCTGTCCGCTCTTGTCCACCGGTTTGGGTATTCAAGAGGTCTCGGGTCGAAAACGAGAGCAGTCTATAACAAGTACCGCACTAACAGAGCGCACCAGACAAAGAAATTCTATACTCTCTCTCTTAAGTCACAGGCTAACAATCAAGAGCAGTTCGACCGCAAGGGCTTCAATGCCCCGGTCTCTGGTCGGCCTCAAGGGTCCTCGGATGGTCCTACCACTTAGGCATAAGTGGTCGAGATCACCCGACCCCGGGAGCCTCGTGTGCCTCTGGGCGCTCGGGCACTCCACTGGAAGAACCAAGTCCCCGGGCACCCCGAGCTCGGAAGCACACCACTCCTGGATCGGTTGGCCGGAAGGCCGACAGCTGTCCAGTGAGTGGTTATATTCAGACAAGTCTGCTTTCAGTAAATTTATGTTCCCGAGTCATCCTCGGGGGCTCTCGCGCTTTAATCTGTTCGGTGAGGTGATCTCCTCGCGCGCGTGTCTACTTTTTCCTGGAACGACAGAGCGGTTCGTAGAAAGGAGTACCGCGCGTACGGTAGTGTCTGACCAAAGCCCTTCATGGTGGTCGTGGTGTTCGGTCCGCTTTTAAGGACCCCGAGCACTACCGAGTCCTTGGGTGCCCTGGGTAATCCTATCGCTCGAGCTGCTCGAGTAGTCCGGAGCTCAGGCCTCGGGGGCGGGCTGTCAGTGCTTGGTCCGGTCCGTCTTAAGCCCGGGCACCACAGGACCACGAGGACTCTTGGTCACATTCTCGTCCACACGCGTCTCCCGTCTACTAACTGAGTGGTCGCGAAGTGAAAAAGTGTTCACCGGGCACGGTGTGTCCCGTGCTGGATCGATCTATCTCCCGGGCAAGGAAGTTCGTATCTTTGTTTTTTAACTCAAACGACGCGGACTCGCGAGAGCTCGAGGGCCGACTGCGCCAACAAACAGCAATCGGGACAACTTCATTCTCGGGGATGGGAAGGTCGGGAACGGTCCGACTGAGTACTCCCCGGGACTTCAAGGCAAAACATCAGAAGGAACATCAAGCACTCAAAGAAATTGGAGTTGCGAGCCCAAAGAAAAGCTGCCACTATATTCACAAGGCATATACAAAGCGTTTCTAAGGGATCACTCCTATATTTACATTCATCAAGGCAACAAAAGAAAGAAACAACTACAAAAGATCTAGTCAGCGGCGGAGGTGGCAGCTGAGTCCTCTGAGTCGTCCCCGGGGGCTGGCGGCGGTGGCACCTCCCGCCTGAAGCCGGCCGCCACCTCGGCGGCGGTACTCCGGACCGCTTCCCGGGCGGCCTCTCCCTTAGCTTCGACCACTCCCTCCCGCGCCGGCTCCAGCGGGAAGTTCGAGTCCCTGCTTCGGTAGCAGGTCAGGACGTGCTCGGCCACTGCATGTGCCAAGCCACGTCCCTCCCAGGCGGCAAGTTCTTGGACCGCCCAAGGCAGGGCCTCAAGGCGCTCGTAGACCTGTTGGAGCCCCAGCACTTGTCGTGCGGGGCCGTCGCCCTTCTGGTCTTCGACGAGCCGTCCGAGACCGCCCTTCTCCACGGCCCGCCGCATCCGCCGTAGTATATCCTCCAGCATATGCTGCAGGTTGACCCGTGAGACAAAAGCGGTCTCAAGCTTCTCCTTGGCGGCCCGCAGCTGCGCCTCAAGTCCCTAGTCCCCGACCGGACCAGAAGAACCGCCAATGGCTGCGGGGCCGACAGCCTGCTTCGTCTTGGCCACCATCTCGGATAAAGCGCGTTCACGGGCGGTCAGTCTCGCCTCGTGCTTCGTGTTCTCCTCCGCCCTGGTAGCAGCAGCCGCTGCCGCCGCAACAACCTCGCCCTCTCGACGACTCAGTTCACCTTCTCGGCGACTCAGCTCGCCCTCCCGCCGGGTCAGCGCGTCCTCCTGTTGGGCCACCGAATCCTCCCGAGTGCCGAGGTCTGCCGCCGACAACTCATTGTCCACCTCCCGAAGGGAGACATCCTCCTCCCAGCAGCAGATCTCTTCTCTGATTTTCCGGAGGTCATCTTCCCAATGCTGGAGGTCGGCGCGCGTCTTCTTGGCCGCGCCCTCCCGGCGGGTCAGCTCGGCTCGCAGCTCCTCCGCCGCCTGCTCGCGAGCTGCGACTGCTGTCTCCCTCTCCTGCGCCTGCCCCATCCTGGCAAGGGCCTCGGCAGCTTGCTGCCTCGACGCCTCAGCCAGGCGGGCGGCGTCTTCTCGTTCCCGCGCGGCTTCTGCCCACGCGGCCTTCAAAATTCCTTGTTCCCGCGCGACTTCCGCGTGGGTGTCTTCTAGGAGCTTCTGCTCCCGCGCGGCCGCCGCGCGGGCCTCCTCCTGGGCGCCCGCCAGCTGCGCCTTCTCCGACGCCAGGCGGGCGCGCTCGGCCTCAAGCTCCTCCTCCTTGGCGCTCATCGCCGCGCCCAGCCGCCCGACTGCCACTTGGACGCCTTCGATGGCGGCCAGGAAGGGATCGGCGGGCCCAGGTCCTCCACTCCGGTGATCACCCGCGTCATTCCCCGCAACTCCGCCAGGCCCAGGTCCCAGCTCGCGCCGATCTGGGTCCTGGTGATGTCCTCCGGCCCGGTGTAGAACCAACTCGGTCGGGCTCGCTCTCGCAGAGGCGCCAGCCGACGGCGCAGGAAGTCCACCGCCACCATGACAGAAGTCAGCCCGGACTCGCGCAGCTCCTGGATGCGCTCCAGCACCGGCTTCAGCCTCGTGTCTTCTGGTGGCGGCGCCTCCCACGTCTACCGCCGGGGTTCCGCCGCCGCCTCTGGCAGTTCGAGGCGCTCGTGGGGGTCGACGTCGACGAAGAACCAGTCCCGTCGCCACTCCTCCCACTTGCTGCGCAGCACCTGGGGAATGTAATGATCCCCCAGACCGTCCCGAAGCCGAAGGTTGCAGCACCCCATGACGTCCGCCGTGGAATGCCCCCTCTTCTTCCCCACCGGCCGAAGGACGAAGAAATGGCGAAGCAGCGTCGCCGAAGGCGCCACCCCCACGAACATCTCGTAGAGGTGCGCGAAGATCGCCAACACCACCACAGAGTTGGGGCTTAGGTGCACCAATTGAATGCCGTAGGTCTCCAGCACTTGCAAGAAGAAGGTGTAGAACGGCGGCACCAACCCCGCCGCCACGAAAGATGTGAAGAGGACGATCCGCCCAGGGACGGTCGTCGGCGGCGTCAGGCTCGCCGGCGTCACCACCACAGCTCCTGCTTGCCCCTCGAGCACCAGCAGTTTCCTGATCTTGTCTGCCGCCTCCTCATTCCTCAGACGAGACTCCGGCAAGATGCTGCCCGAAGCCTTGTCCCGGCGGCCCCCTCCGACCCTCATCATCTCGGCAAGAATAGAAGTGTTTTGGTGGTGGAGGAAGAGAAGGAAGAGTGCTCCGGTCGCCTGAGAATTTCCTAAGGGCTTCGGAGCACAAAGAAAGCAAGAGCAGAAGTGCAAGAAGGCGCAAAAAGGGGGACGGACCGATCCCTTCCCCCTTTTATATCTCAAAATTCAAAAATCGCCGCCCAACGGTTCACTCGGCGAAGCGTCGCCTCGGTCGACGCAAATGCCAGGCGAATCTCCCGCCGATCGTGCGGCATCAGCGGCTGCCAAGCGTATTTTTCTCGATCTGCGCGCCGGCCGCGCGTGCCACCCGTACGGTCGTCATACCCTTCGGAAGTTGTATGGACACGCGTCCACTCGTTTTCCCGCTGGGTCGTACCTGAGGTCTGGGTCCGCAAGGGCCACCTCTCGAAAAGCCTGCCATGTGGTGTCTACACCAGCCTCTGCCTCGGCCGCGACGAAGGGCCCATCCGCAGTCTCCGTCCCGTTGCCTACCCATGGGCCCGAGGGCTACTGTCGGTGTATCAGGAACCAGGGGTCCCTGAGTCCCGAGACCAGGCCGGCCATCCGCCACGTGTCACCATCCCGCGAGGTCCCCCCTTACAGGATAAGAAGAGCTTAAGTTTCGGGAGAAGGTGCTCGGGGCCGCAGCCTCTGGTTTCCGAGCACCCCAGTCCCCCGATGACCCGCAGAGTCCAAGTACCGGAAAGAAAGTACTCGGAAGGGTTCCCACTTACCCCCGAGTACCGTAGTCCCCTGGTGATCCAGACAGCCAAGTGCTCGGGAGAGAATGTTCGGGGCTGCACGTGGCAGCCCCCGAGGACTCGGTTCCCCGAAGGTCTCACCGAAGTGCTCGGGAGAGAGTGCTCGGGGCTGCACGTGGCAGCCCCCGAGGACACGGTTCCCCGAAGGTCTCACCAAAGTGCTCGGGAGAGAGTGCTCGGGGCTGCACGTGGCAGCCCCCGAGGACTCGGTTCCCCAAAGGCTTCACCAAGGTGCTCGGGAGAGAGTGCTCGGGGCTGCACGTGGCAGCCCCCCGAGGACTCGGTTCCCCGAAGGTCCTACCGAAGTGCTCGGGAGAGAGTGCTCGGGGCTGCACGTGGCAGCCCCCGAGCACTTGGTTCCCCGAAGATTCGCGCAAGATCGCCCGACGACCTGAAGGGTCCCATCGGCGGGGTGTCAGCCAGTCAAAGGTCCAATGCCGCATTTAATAGCCACGCGCGGCCTGACATCCTGACATTCTCAGCTGCCCACGCCCTAGTGTCAGACCCTGCCATGCTTTGGCAGGGGGACGTGGGTCCATTAAATGCACGGGTCCCGTCCCGTATCACCCGGGTACCTCGGGATAACGTTGCCAGGATCGAAGTGCTCCTCCTGCCACCCTGCCCTGACAGAAGAACAAGACAGGGTGGGCGCACCGGGCGCCTCTATGGCTGCCCGGTGAGCCCTCTTAATGGCACCAGAGGATGTCCACAGTGGCGGGTGGTCGGATGCGCGCCGCATTTTTCCACCGCCCCTGTCACTTCGCCAAGACGGAATGATGACGCCTTTCTCCGTGGCGCCTTGGCACTCGCGCCCCCTCTTTCCCATTCAGGATAAGTCGAGGTCGGCGCGTCTATAAAAGGAAAGGATGGAGAACAAGCGAAAAAGACGAGGAAAAAAGATGAGGCGAAGAAGCGTGACGAACACAGTAGAACAAGAACATCACAAACAAGCTCGAGCAGAGCTAGAACACGGGAGCCTCAAGCTCTCTGTAGACGACACACCCTTGTAACCGAATACATCCTTGAAGAATTCCCTTCAAGGAAAGATATTGCACCCACACAGGAGTCGGGTGTTACGCCCCCGTGCGGTCCGAACCTGTCTAAACCCCGGTGCATCTATCTCTTTTGCACTAGGTCGATCATCCTCCACCACCGCCAGCCGTTGCATTTATTTCCGTTTTCATTTATTTCCCGAACGAGCTCGTTCAGGATCATCCCCCTGGCCGAATCTTTAAAAAGGGGTCTCTCGGGATCCCTGCGACAGGAGTTCATCCTCCAACATCTACCCATTTTAGGTTCTTTGTACCAAATAAGATCTTTAAATTCATCATCATTCTTTGCACCAATCAATATCGGTTAAAGTCGAGAACTAAGTCTTGACTGAGATAGTTAGTAGAAGTGGTTATATCTCTTATTCACTAGGGATTAAATCCCAACTTTGTTCCTCGTGTATCTCTTCAATACGGAATTTTTTTTTCAATGATAAGCGATGTTCCTGTCGATAGCGAGATGTCTGTGATAATTTTATTAATCTTTAATCTTCGTATCTTTAGTCTTTAATAGATATTGTGTGTGTACATGCCTCTACAAGTTGAACGGGTGTTTAAAAAAAAAATCCGTTGAAGTCAAGTGAAGCGAGCTGTCTCCCAAGTGTTCTTCGTTCCTCCCCAAGGCTTTCGGAGTATTTCTCTCTTGTAAATACTGATGTAAGTTTTCCTTTGGTCGATTTGTAACTTGACATTATGAACTTTTATATCCTTGGATGTCTCTCCACAATATCTTGCGTTTTTAATGTCTAGATATGTAATAAGATGGTGACTCTGGCACATAGATTTGCCATGTCTTATGTGAAAGTGGACCATGATATGAACAAGGCTTCGGAGGCTGTCTAGACCATGTATACAAATTTCCTCATTTTCTATTATTTGACAAGTGATTATTGTAAATGAAAATAGATACAGAAATGTCTCAATCTAAAATTTTGAATAATAGATTCACTAATTGTAGATGCTCAAAATCTTAGTGTAGAGAGAAAGTCATACTATTCTGTCTATATTCGTATCATTATACTACTCTATACTAGTATATGTAACTCGATATTTCTTGATTCTCCGGCGCTTGCTACATATTGATTTTTGCCTCCCTGCTTTTGCGATAAGAAACCAGAATGTCTAAGTTTTTCCCGTCAAATGCTATGGACAAGAAAAATGAGGTTTTGAAGAAAAAATTGTAGCTTTATGAAAAATACTTTGTCAAATAATTTCAAATTGTAACACTTTGAGTATTTTCATTGTTTAAATTTTCCATGAAAAATCAATATAATTTAAAACTTTTTGTAGAATTTGCTTAGTTTTAAAGCTTGTAGTCCAATGTAGGCCAAATATCACAAATCTTACTCAAATTTGATGTTTTACAAATTCAAAACCATGCATGAACTTGAGCATGTCATAATTAGATCTATTTGGATTATAATTGACTCTTTGAGTGAGGATTGAAATTGAATTCTATTCACAATCCAAACTAGAAACTATTTTGAGAAATGAAAAGCTGATTTAAAGCCAAATGACCTTCCGGCCGGAACTTCCTTAACTAGATGATGCGCCACCATGGATCTTTGTGCCAATTGATGTCATTGTTGTGCTGCTCTCTATGCCAATTTGAGCTCAGAAGCTGTCGCGTCAGATGCACCGTTTTCAGTCGTTCCTCCACCGCTGCTCATCATTAGCACGGTCCTTGCCACCAAGTTATAGGCAACCAAACTAAATAACGCTACAGACGACTCTACCTGCCCAGAACCCCCTTGAGGGGGAGAGCTCCTAGGTTTCCTCAAGGTCACCCCAGATCTAGTCCCTTTCCCTCCAATTCTGGCGGCCTTGCCGCCAACGAGAGGGAGAGGGACGGTCCCTCCGCGTCTGCATGTAGATAAGTAGGTTAGTTTAGTTTTTAGTTTAGCAGCTACATGGATGGGTTAGGTCCTCCTTCGCCTCTTTCTCCTGACTATCGTCGCTGTCGTGTCTCCTTCTTCAAGGTCAGCATCATCAGTAGCTATGCTCAAGAGGTAAGAAATAAAATAAATTCACCTTTCCTCACCGGATTAGATCCACCCGGCCCCATGCTGAATCTACCCAATGTCACCTCGCCGGCACCGTTCTCTGATTCGGGTCCCCGGCCAGAGAATTGTCCCCGAATCACAGCATAGTGCGCTCCCCCTACTCTCCCACCGCAAACGAGCAGCCAAGGTCTTTTCCCGTCGACACAAGCCTGCTCCAACGGCCGCGACAATGCCGTCATCCGTCAAGCAACTCGTCAGCCACCGTGGAAGTCAATAAAGCCTACCACTTACACTCTGGTGACAAACTCACCAAGCTCATCTTTGCCGGAGACATTTGCCACTGACAGCTTTGAGACTCCACACCAACCTCTGCTGCCACAGAAGCGAGGCCCTTCCATCCTGATGCCCTTGGCGTCAATCAATGGCGAGCTGCCCATCGGTGTTGGTGTGGTTGACCTGAGGACTCTGCTCCTTGCCGCGTGGACATCTTCAGGGTCAGTGTTTCGACACGTGGCTCTGTTTTGTTACAAATATGTCTGTTGAGGGGATAGCCTCGTGGCTTGCATCGTTGTAAACACCTTCATTGAGGTATGTTCGTAATTGTGCTGCTCTTTTAATATAAATCTACTTTTTATTAAAAAAAACTAAATAAGGCTAAAAAAAGTAGCTAGCTAGTGTTTTTAAGGTACGTGTGCTATATTAGAAAGAATGCTCATAGCACTATAATTTTTCTACTTGTGAAAAGAAACATACTTGCTAACATATTTACATATTTTACATAACCATCGAATAGCTGTCTCGTGGCAAGATACTACATAGGTTTATAAAGAAAATATTGCTACTTCGCTTATAGATTTTTTTTTAGACATATGTAATATTTGATTATTATTATAGTCAGTTCTCTCAAAATATCTAAGGTTTACTTTCTAATACTCGCTTAAAGTATTTATCGATATAGAAACACATTATGTTATACTCCAGCTATTTGAGAAGAAATAAATTTGAGTTGAGATGGGTATTGAGTGAGAATCTATGTGACAGCGTGGTTGTAAAGGATACATTTGTTGGCCATTTATTGTCGGTTACACATTTTGCAATATCAAGGTTGCCAATTAGTTACGCTAAATTGGTTCTTAAGTTTGAGTTTGTAATGTGGGAGCTTTTCCACATTCTTGTGGGTATTGTGTTTCCTATGAGATTCCTGTGTAATTCATGCATTCTAAATGGGAGGGGCCTAAAACTTGTAAATTATGGCAATGCAAGAAATAGCTGCTACTAATTTACGCTTCTGAGGTTTGAATGTGTTGATTCCCATTTGATGTTAGTTGCCGTAGACAATTTTTGGTGATTTATTACCTGTATTGATTATATTTTGTACAAACACAAATGATATATTTATGACATTGCCATATAACAGGTCATCAATATCGGTTCAAAATCATCATTAGTAGCGGTTCTTGAAGCGATACTGATAGTTACCAACTATCAATACTGGTTATGGAATTGACACTGAAAATACTATCAATGTTGGTTCTTAATTAGAACAAGCACTGATAGTCGGTTCCAAAAATCGATGTTGTAAAGCGAAAAAATGAATTTTTTTCAACCAACCAATGACCGAAGCCCGAGCTACCCCACATGCATATGTCGGTGTCGTGTTTTTTGCGCATATGCGTTCCTTACCATCTCACCTAGCTCTCATTGCTGATAACACTACGAGATATTTTCCTTTTAACCAATCTTGCTGAAAGTTTTTCATGATTATTTTGGCATCTAAATTACTTTAAATGAAAAAGTTATCAACTACAAAGTTATAGATCTCATCGAAAGCTATAATTTTCATATAAAATTTATCTACATCTGACACTATATAAAAAAGTTATGAATTTCAAAAATCGGTTGCCATCAATTATCAGTGTCGGTTCGTGCCGACACTGATAGTCCTTTCATTATCAGTGCCAGTTGTGGAATGAACCGGCATTGAAAAGTCACTATCAGTGCTAGTTTAGGGTTGGAACTGGCATTGATATAGTGAATTTTCAGTACCGATTCTTAGCGCATCAGCTATTTCACGCGCGGGAGTTTAACAATCAGCACTAATACGTCTTTAGTGTCAGTTTTTGCACAACCGATACTGATAGTGTGCTACTTATGACATGTTCTAAAGTAGTGTGATATTGACTAGGTCTTATCTAGGTTATTTTACTTTTTAAGTTTTTTTATTACTAATGTATAATAAGTGTTTCATAACGGTTAATTACTCTTATACTTCTTCCTTTTTATAATTACTACTATGAAAACCTATGGGGATATGGATTAATATTCATGATTTTTAACGTTTATAGCAGACAGGTTGTATCTAGGCCCGTGCCGGACCAGCCTGTCAGGTCCAGTTGGCCAGATCTGATCTTATAAGTGATTTGTTTATACCATTAATATTCGACATAACAAGATAATTGAAATAAGATATGATACACATATATTTTTCATTTTATTGTACATTCTTGCTTTCTTTTCCCTGCAACAAGCAAGAAACCTATATATAAGTAGTGATATCTATGTCTTGCACAATTTTTCATTATTAGTTTACTTGATTTCCTCCCATTTCAGTTTTTTTTTCTTTCAAGCCGCTTATGTATCTATGTATCCATTGTCCATCTAAAATCCATCTATATCTATGTATTGTTATACATGATACATAAGATAAATAAAAATAAGATCAACATGAGCATATTTCTCCTCGCAAAGAAAACAAGATCATATTTCTAATGTATAATTGTTGCTATAAAACTGTAGGAACCCTAACTACAAAGTTACAATAACACTAACAATAAACTGCAGAAATATTGTTGAGCGGACTAAAAACACTTTAAAACAACTAAGTAGTGTTTGGTTGGTTATACGAAGTTTTATGGGATGAGATCGTCTTGAATGGATGGAATGATCATGAATGAGATAGTACAAAATATCATGTTTGGTTCGATGTTAAAAGGATTGAATAGCCCAAGAGAGAGTGAATTGAATAAATTAAAAACTTATATCGAAAACTAGAATAAATAACAACCTTAGTCTGGATGAAAAGAAATGCGACTACAAAAATAAGTTATGAGAAGGCAACTAAACAAGCAAACAAAGATACTAACAAAATACGGAATTGAAAGCTTGCAAGAATGTAAAAGCTCAAAATAAATTGTGAAATAGTAAAGAAATGGATAAGAGAACACCAGATTTTTTTTCTGAGGTATCGAGGAGTTAGCATTCCCCCTAGTCCTCATTGGAGCATCCATTAAAGATATTAGTCTCTCTTGAGTCACCAAGACTCAAGTGCTCCCTCATGATTGTCACTTCTCTATCTCTGAATTGGCGAGCATCAAACTAAGTACATAGCTCTTCCCGAGGCTACCACAAAACTCTTCAAGAGCTCACTGAGACACCACAAATCACCAAAGATCAGTTAGGTGTTGCCAACCACCAAGAGTAACAAGCCAATAGCTTCACTTAATCAAGATCAAGCCTAGACTAAAGCTAGATATACACTTGCTACTCTCTAAACACTAATGATGTCCTTAATCTTCAATTAGAGATTTAGAAATCAACTCAAGTACTCTTTCTTACTTCTTGATGATACACAGTGTATGAACTCCTCTGGGACGTAAGAGAGAGAAATGAAACTAAGTGGATGAGTATTTATAGGACAGAGATCTAAATTATAGTCGTTGCCTAACCACCCACTTTTTCTGTTAACACCGGATGATCTGGTGATTATCTCCTCACTCACATCGAACAATTCGGTGAGTACAAACTTATATTGCCACTATGCTAGCTGTTATTAGCCGTTATTGTTAAGAGATAGTCCGGTGCCATCATCCGGTGAACATCAACCCAACATCGGACCATCCTGTGAGTACAAACTAGCCAAATTTTCCTATTGCAATCCTCTCTGGAAAATATACCCAGATGATGATTTCATTGCTATCACAGGACTATCCGGTGGGTTAAACTTCTTTTGTCCTCAAAATCTTCTGTGGTAGAAAAGTTTTGGTGTGCATATGTGTCTACCACCGGACTATCCTGTGAGTAGAACTCCTTCAATCCAACCGAAACAACCCTCTCTGAAAATATTACTATGGTGATCCATTCTTGCCTTCACCAGATCATCCGGTGATTGAAGTTTCTTCTGCCACCAGAAATTGTTCTCTGCAAGAATTGGTTCGGTGTAAGCACCACCTTCACCGGATCATCCGATGAACTGAGCTTCAGAATTCTTGCCTTAGAATCACCTCTGGAATAATTAGTCCAATGCAGTCATCCTTGGAATCGCCTCTGGAATAATTAGTCTGTTGAGTTGAACATCAATTTTTCTTAGCAATCCCTTTCTCCTGAAAATAGACCGGTGCTCTCACCACACTATCACCAGATTATCCAGTGTAACATTTCTAACAATTTTGCACACATGTCACCTAGAAAATCATCCGGTGATTACACCACTTTGATCATCGGAGCATCCGATGCATATAGAGTGCTTTCTGTCTCGAGATAACAATATGCTCTAGTGAGATCACTTCACATAGATCGGATCATCCAGTGAAGTAAATTTTCTCTGAGCTCATCCAATTCAAACTTTCTTGAGCTCTAACTTCTCGACATGTCAACCATGGACTCCTATGAGATATCTAGTGGTAGAATTTCATAAGTGTGCATCAAACCAAGTCTAGACTCACTAGGTCAAGCTACTACTCTTAGCCCCTCTTTATAGTACGGTCAAAAGACAAAGATAAGCAACCTATACTACTCTAAGTGTTCTTCATCTCATTTGTGACACTTAGAACTGAAGATTCTTAATCTTGGTGCACAAGTGCTTTGATCGCTCACATAATCGCCTTAGGGACCAAGAATACGCAATTATTATTGTGAACTAAATTTTTTATTCCCCTTAAAACAAATTGTTAGTCACAATGATATGGTTGTCATTAATCACCGAAACACTTACCACTTACCTAGGGGTCTAGATGCTACAATCTCCCTCTTTTTTGTGATTGATGACAACACATATAAAAATATATAGATATGAAATGAATTACACCCTGTCATACTAGGCAATTGACAACATATAACAATAAAGCAAAAGAAAGCCTAGCACTAGAATAACATATCATGCTAGAAGAAATATAATTAAGCACACAAGAAATAAAACACAATGTGATGACAAGTTAAACACATCGATTAAGAATCAAAAGGTCTGTCATTACATCAAAATCCATAAGATTCAACAAGCCAAACCTAGCTACCCAAAAGCTAAACTATACTCCCCTGAAATTAGCAAGCTCTCTAGACACTCAAGACTAGCTATCTCTCTCCAAAACTCCCTCTAACACTAGACTCTCTCCCCCTTTAGCATCTAAGCATAAAAAAGAGAACACATCTACACATTTGAAGCTGGAGGAGACCAGGGAGCCAATGCTACCGAAGAAGGCTGCACCACGAACTTACAGACATCGGTCTCAGAGTCAGATGCAAATGGGATAACCTCAATGACAGCGTCATCAGTTGGAGAGGACGCTCCAGCTGCAGTCTGACTCTGCACTGTGTTTGGACGAGGGTCGGAGCGGGAGGTGTCGACACCCTGGGCGGCCATCTCCTGGTCAACCTGACTGAGCACCTCTTGAAGAGCAAGATCTACCTCATCCAGAGCAGGCTGCAAGCTAGCTAGAGGCACAACAGGAGGCTCCTGAGCTGGAACGGTCGGATGTGGCGAGTCCTTGAAACAGAGAGGTCTAGTGGCTAGAGGTGACATCGGTGAAGTAAGCACTAGCCTCGAAGACGTCCTGACAAGCTGAGAAGGTACTCTGGTGGTGAAGAGGGCTGACAGTGGAAAGTCTGATCTCGGAGTAATCAAAAGTCCACTAACGCTGCCTGGGAGAGGACTGGCGGCTTGAGCTAGTGCTGAAGGTGCAGCTGGCAACTGAAGACCGGTGTGCTGGAATAGGAAAGAGAACAAGTGAGCATTGTTCTCTTTGTCCGACTGAAGTGTTGAGAACATGGCCTGCTGCTGCTGCTGAAGAGATTGCAAGAAGACCATCTGCTGCTCCTGCTAGCGAATCATGTCGGTCTGAAGCTTCGCCTACATCTCAACCTGTGCTGCTAGCTGCTGCTGGAACTGCTGCTGTTGCATATGCTAAATAATCATCACAAGCTCTAAAGTGTGCGCAACAGGGGCCACTGGAGGAACTGTCTTAGGTGCTGAAGAAGTAAGAACAGATAACTGAGGGGTTGCCTGAGAAGAACCTCCCGCCTCGACATCTTGTGACCTAGAGACCGGAGGAATACTCAAGGTCATTCGAGTCCGAATCACTGTCCACATCAAAGACATACTAAGGTAGCTCTGCCTCGGCCTCTGCTAGTTACCGAAAATAATACTTAATTATGGTTAATAACATCTCATTGTAACTAATGCATAGTTAATTGTTCTTAATACTCACTAATCATCACCAAGTACATGTAATTACAGGAGTTGACACAGCTTGTACGAGGTCGTTCATCCAATTTTCCCGTATAGGATGGTTCAATATCTTTATAGAATATTTTTAAAATCTATATCACCCTATTCTCGACGTGTTGGTACCATTCATTTAACCAAATATATGTATGATAACATATCCCGCATCATCCCATACATATACCACCTTATACAATAACCAAACACTACCTAAAGTAATACATCAGCACGAAAAAGTAACACTTTCTAGCGTAATATTAAAAGCATAATTTATTTCATTAAACATGTTTAAAGGTAAAATATATATTTCTTTGGTTTGAAAGTTCAAAAGATAAAATGTGAGAAAAGTGAGTGTGGACACTTAGTCATAGGTTTTTATGCATCTGTTTGGTTAAAGGTTACAACTATGATATATCATACTTTGTTAACTTCCAAGTCTATCTATCATACATTTATGATTTGTTTGTTTGGATTTCTATTTTTATTTTTCTAAAAATTTGTGTTTTTGGTTTTTTTTAAAAAAGCTATTTTTAGATTTTAGTTGTTGGTTTTTACAATAATTATTTAATTTCTTAGGACATGACTTTTAAAAAGCTATTTTCAGCTTAGCTCCTTAGCTTCTAATTCATTTTTTAAACATACTTCTTACTTATTAGAAATTATTTTTCAACAATCATATTTATTTAAACTTCTAATAGCAGAAAAACTAGAAATAAAAACTCAAACAAAAATGCTCTAATTTTTACTAGTTTTATTACACTGGTAGCTTAAAAATTTGGTAGGCACGCTTTTTTTTTACAAACCATGCTAACATTTGACGTTGCAGCCATGCTTTTTTTTTTCCCAGAAACCACGCTATGATCATTTACAATCATATTCCTTTCATTTATTTTCTTTTCTGATTTTCTTTTTCATTCTCATTATATTTATTTTCTCTTATCCCCAACAGCTTCTTTCGAAAGGAATTGTAAAGTGAAAGAAGAGATAATTCCGTCTTGAAGAGAATGATTTTGAGAATATCTTCGTATCGAAAATCTTAAAGAAAAACCGTTAAAATACTGAAAAGAAAAAAAATATTTTATGACGGGATTTTGGATCTAAAGGAAAACGGTTGGGCGTGTTCTGACATTAGACGTTGGCGTGAAACAAACAGGGGCGCAGTCCGCCTCGCTCGTCCACGGGCACCACCGCACCAGGCTTTTTACTCGCTCCCGACGCATCCCCGCCGAGCGCAACGCCGCCGGCGAGCCGTTCCCCTCCCTCTCCGCCGGATCCTCCACCCGCAGCTCCTGTTCTAGTGGGGGTGGGGATCCATTCGAGCGAGGACTGGTTCCTTCTTTGTGCTGTAAGTAACCTTTGCTTGCTTGGATGGATGGATTCGTCTGTTCTCAATCGAACCCAGATTCTTCCTCCTCTCCATCCAGCTAGCTCTGGATTTGTGTGCTGCGTGGCGCGCTGCTAACCACGATCCATGCATCCGTGGCTCGATTAGATTATTCTTCTCCAGCGTGCGAGATCGACACTAGTTGCCACTGCCTGTAGCACGTCGCGGCGCCTGATTGAGTTGCGGGTGCGGTTTATCTTCCAAGAATTTGGTGGTTCAGCCGAACTCCCATGACCCAGGTGAAATCCGCTCCCGGTAGGAGGGAGATGGGCCGGGGGCGGTCGCCGGAGCCGCTGGATTTCTTCATCTGGACTGTCGAGGTGCTCATCTGTGTTCCCCTCGTTTTCTTTACTGCTAATTAAATGCTAGTTTTACAGAGATTTATTAGTGATCTTTACCTATCTTGTTCATTGCTGCTGCATAGGCTTTAGTTGGGGAGAATTAGGTAGGAGATTGGAAAATCTGTGATATGGCGTTCTCCCTCTGATGATCCTTAGCTTTAGATTGCTTGTACGGCTCTATGGAGGACTGGAGTGAAGAGTAATGTAGTTCTACATTTTTAATCTGTTAGTTTCGACCATTTTCGAGGGGGTTTAATGATGTTGATGATTATGTGCCTAGCTTTTAAGTTGTCACTTTTGTTGCCCTCAAAAAAAAAAAAAAGCTGTCACTTTGGTTAGGTATTTGGGAAATCTATGTTGTGATTTCCCAAGAGATGTCTTAGACCTTGTTTTTTTTAATGCTGTTGTTCCTTTTATTTTATGTACTGCTACTAACTATTGATTATTGAGGTTTCAGTTATTGAATTGCTCTGTGTTTTTAAGCACCTGCTATTCATTAATTTATCGATTTCTGTTGCGTCTTCTATCATGCCTGGATTCTTTTGTTTTAGAGAGCCTATCATACCATATATATCTTTTGTTAAGTCTTATAAGCCAATGCGGATCTTATTGTGAGCTTTTCCTGTACTTAGTACCAATGTATGATGCTATTCTGTGAAGTTCAGTTAATTGATATACTCTTGTTTCCTATGCAAATGTGCTTATGAAAGTTATGCTAATCTGGGTTAGCGTATTAGGCCATTGCGTTTTAACAGATATAAAATGATCTTTTGCGACTATTATAAACTGATTAGTTATCCTTTATCCTTTTTTGTATTATTTTCTCACTAGGAGGTAATCATACGAAGACTAAAATGTCCACATAAAGGAGAAAAAATCATTCATCCATAGGTATTATAGTGCAGCCATTCTGACTTAACTTGTGCAAGTCCAACCTAGGCCTACACTGAGCCCATTCTGACTTAACCTGTGATATTTGGTTCTTCTTTACCTATCATCTATCTTAGCATCTAAACTTGAGTACAAATTGAACTTCATTGTTATGTCACATTGTTAAATCAATGGCATTAGTTTGGTACTTTGATTGACAAAGTGATACTCATCTCACCATTGAAGTAATATTGTTTCTCGAACATTTTCCAAGCTAGGCCACACTCGCCCTAGAAGGGGTTTGGGTTGAGGTTGAGCCAGGTTCAGGCTAAGGCTAGGTTGAACCTGGGCCAAGTTCTAATGGTGCTCGGACTGTGTTAGATTAGGCTGCCCATGGACTCGGCTCGGGTTAGACCTAGATTCAACTTTGACAAGGCTCATTTTGGGCTGGTTTTGCTGCAATGTGTACATTTGATTTCATTTTTATCTCATTTCTCACGACAACAATCGTTTTTCTCTGTACAGGTGGCTTGGAAGTTTAAATGTTATGTTGATTGCAGACTACCGGCCCTACTATTTTCCCCTTATTGCTAATATAGTGAACATATTAGCTGCCAAAGTCTGGCATGGTGTAATGCAAACTCTTTGTTTCCCTAGCTATGCATTGTTGGATTTTGTTAAAAGTCTGCTTTTGTGTCGATCCTTTTCTTTTGTGCCTTTAATGCACTTATCATATGTTATGGACAATCTCATGTGGAAAGTTGGCTCTCTATTTGGTGTGAGTTTCCTAACTCAAATTATCTGAAGCCTGAAGTTCCTTGGCTCATTTGCCTATTTCTTTAGGCAGTGTGCTTTGCTCAAACACAAAAAGCTTCACATATTTTGGCATGGCCATGTCCAAGACAGCTTAAACTGTCATTTATTTTCCTAACTAATTATCTGGTGCTTATATTTCTCTGTTTTTTTTTTGTCTCATTCTGCCACTGGTATGCTTCTTTTTTTTTTTGTTCTGCAAATCTGGTTGCATTTAGTTTCATTTAATCCTTGAATTCCATGAGTGTTTGCTCTGAATTGTGTCTTATGTTAGGCCTTATAGTTTGGAGTCCATATTTGGGCCAGCATGGTACTTTTTTTTTTTATGTCTATGGCAGGTAGGGTCAAATGCTAAAGTTAAAGGCTATCTTGTCACCTCAAGATGCTTGACTATTCACCTAATAAGGTTATTATTTTCTTTCAGGATGTTGGATTATGGCTGGAAGAAATAAATCTTGGTAGCTACAGGCAAGTGTTTGAAGAAAATGGTGTCAATGGAGAATATCTAGAAAGCCTGTCCATGTTTACTACTGAGCAGATTCTGCGATTTATCAGGCGGTGCCATATGAAATGGGGAGACTTTATCACACTGTGCAAAGAGTTGAGGCGCATTAAAGGTTTGTATAATTCTGTTTCTTATTTAGCTTATCATATCAAGGAGCCATCTATAACACATTTCTGCTACCTTGTTAACAGTTATGGTGTTCCATTTATACACATTTGCTCTTTCATTTCTACTTAACTGTATAACAATGTGTGAAGCAATCCATTAGAATGAACTTATCTCTTCCTCTCATTGATGCTATATTTTTTTGGCATTTACCGAAGCGACCAAAATACAAGTCTTCGAAGTGGTAAAAGCTCATTGTCTGATATTGGTTCTCCATGTATGTAGAATGGCTTACCTAAGTTTTTTGCAAAAGGTTTGTGCATAGATAGTGTCGTTGCAACTTAACGGCTGCAGTTTGAATTAATCATGACTCCATTACCAAACATATGGAGCACTACCTCTGGTACAGAATAGAAGTCCTAACTGCTTGCCGTCAAACATTCAAAATTTTGACCATTTCTATACATAAAGTACATGCCACGTGAAATGGTGAAAATAATATTAATAGTTTCGTCATCAAAAGTATCTTAGCATATAGATCGTGTGCATTTGAGGCCATATCAACACTTTAAATGAAAACAAGTAAATCAAACCGGGGGCAGGGGGAGTATTATTCAAAGATCACTGATCAGCAATGACTTAGGCATCAGTATCATCACTCCAAGGAATAAGCATGCCTACCTAGTTATGGACTGATCTCTTCAAAATACTGACTCATTATGCGGGACAACATTGATGCGCCAGCACCTTGAGAACAATAAAGCTAGTCCATTGTTGTTTAGCATAGTGACTAGGTAGTTCAATTCTGTTTACTGTCACTGTGCGACTCCAATGTTGTTTAGCATAGTGAGATATAAGTTGAAATCTTGAATATACTGCTATCGAGTATCGGATATTGTTGCCATGAACTCTACATCCTTTAGTGAGTTCTTCTGTTGTTTTGTTTATAGTTTTAAGATGTCATGCTTATATTTTATATGTAATAATCTTTGAAACTTTGTGTCTGGACCCTGAACAATTCCTTTTCTGACTCCTGCTAATTATTAAATCAACCTCCAGTCGCCTGCCTTAAAGGGGAGCAAGAAGTCCGCAGGCCATGGTGGGCGCCATCATGCCTCTCCGTGGTGTTTGTGAGGGCGGCCAAACGGACTCGGCACTCCCGAGTGGTCTCCTTGAAGCTGGAACCATAACGCTCATCAAGCACTTCGAATCATCACCGGCGCCGTTCTCCTCCAGCTTCATTGGAGGCACTGCAACGACACACCATCGTTTGCTGGCCGTAAGTGATCTGGAAGTTCTGCTGTGGGAGCAGTATGCTCTACTATGTACAACTGGTCCCGTATCCATTTACTAGCTCTGTTGTTCCTCATATATAGGATTGGAGTAGTAACCTGATGTAGGCAAAGAAAGATACATATATATGGTGCAGATGGTCCCTGTAAGGTCTGCTTCTTGCAAATCTTCCTGAGCTGCGAGGAGCTCAGTCGACGATGTCTTTCGCTGATCCTAGCCTTTAGTCTCGAGCGTGCAGTTGGGCCACTATCCACCGTCCGTGCCGGCAAGGGCTGCAAAATTGGCCCAAAGCGCAGAATGACTTTTGGGCTACATTGTTTGGCCCAAGTAAAGTCCTGATCCATTGTGCATTTTAGTCATCAGCAATTTCACCAACCACGTGCGAATAATGAGTTGAATGCTTACCCCGCAGCGGAGCGCTCACATCTAAAAGAGGTCGGTGCTTTGGAGTGTAAATCGGAGAATGGTACCTACTGCTAAAAGTTTAACCAATAACACTATTTTTTAAAAAATTAAGTAAATTGTTATAAAACTAGTGTAATTAAAACTAAAAAAATCAGTATGTATCTTTAGGTTTACCAATATGCACTCTCAGTTAATGCTTTATAGGTCTGTTTAGTTGGATGTATATGTCTCAATCAGGCTTATAAGATGTAGTATCTTGGTGTTTAGTTGTCTGTACTATCTTCAGAGTTTGGCTCACGGAATGCAAAATCACTATGTGAGCTTGGCTCTCGGAAAACAGATTTTAGTTGCGTTTCTCTAGAACTAGGCTCGCGAGATATAGGTTTGGCTCAACTAATGATGGTATTAACGTATAATTAGTGAGTATTAATTTATAGTAGTATATTTTAAATTAGATTAAGATTTAATATGATAAATTAAGTATTATAAGTGTATTTATGTAAAATAGATATTATGTTAATTTTTGCTTTTTTTATTTCAATCTCATGTAATGTATACTCATGCGAGTAACTAAACACAACAGATAAAGGCTCAACCATGATGCTCATTGATTAACATCCATCCCTCATTTAGTCATTTGTTCATCTTGCTCCGTAAACGGTGCCTGAGGCCATATACAGGGCGTTTGGTTGCTGTATGCTTGAGGCCATACCTACAAGAACATTGGCTGAAGCTTTGCAAGCCTCCACCTCCGCCCTTGAACAATATCAGCCTTCAAATCTAGATTCAACCACCTCTAATAATCCTATATAAACGTTGTCCCTACGAGCTCTATAAATCCTTCCATTGTCACCTTTACCCACCTGCCAACTCATCGCCTACACGTTGAGCCATCCCTACTCCTGCCTGAGCCAACTCGGTGCTGGTGTGATCCACTGATCGGCTCCTCCCCTCCCTCTCTGTTGTTGCCTCTCCCCCACCATCTTCCTCCATTCTCATCCTTCTTTCCTTTTTTTTATGGCAGGACTCACTGCTAGAATTGTCGTCTCTCCACTTCTCATGTATTCATTTTCCAACTCTACTTCGCCCATCTCTTCATTCAATCTAGCACCGCCTCTTCCTCCTCCATCCCTCTAAGTTTTAGGGTCAGATGAAATCATGATTCGTGACCTTGTCGCTGGTGATCATCATCGCCGTTGATGACGTTGTGGTCTTCAACATGATTTGCTCCACGAAGTGCATAGTGGGATTGGATAATTGAAACCTTTCAATCACATGAAACAGCAAATCCGTATTAGAAACCACTGGTCAAGATTATATCTAGCTATGCCTAGAACATCACTTAACGGTTGTTGGGAAAATATTTTTTTCATTCATTATTGTTTGATGTTCCAAGTGTTGTTGGAACGGAGGAAACCCACGGAAAGACGAAGAAACCGTATTCTGGAGGAAAGTTTAGGAAAATACCGTTTGTAATGGAGGAATGCATCTTCCGTTCCATAGGAAAGGGTTCCTTTCCTCCACAAAACACAAAAACAAAAAATCCAGTCTGAGCTCAAGTTTTCACGGATGCCCGAGGCAGTGCGTGTGAAGAAGAGAGGAAAGAAAGCAGCACACTACTCGTGAAAATTTAAAAAAATTCTTACGATCCAAACAACCTAAACTTTCCATTCATGTACTTTGAATTTCTATAGTTTTCCACTCTTCACTACATCCTATTTCTACATTTTTCACCATTCCTCTGTTTTACGTTCATTCGTTCCAAATAGGGCCAAAACGTTTGGATGTAGTGTGGTTTTGGAATAGAGTACGGATAGCACGTGTGTTATAAGTTGGTGGGTTCTGGATAGGGATACAAAATTTAGTACCGTTCCATTGTTTGGATGCATTAGGTTTGAGTTTAGGATTAAATCAGGAAAATGAAAAAGAAGACAACAGAAAACTCCATCGTCTCCCAGAAGCTTGTCGCCACCCATCTGGTTGCTGCAACGCCTTTACCAGGCACCGGCCATGAGATCGAGTACTAGCAAACGAAAATGAAAGAACAATGGAACAATGAATCTAAGGTGCCGTAAATACCGAAACAGCAAAAAACACAGGAAATATGCAGTAATGTGTCTAATACAGAGAGCAACATTACAAAATACGTTTCTAAGATTGATTGTAGCATAGAATTAATCATAACGGTGAATAAGAAAAGAGGTACTAATAAAGAGTTCGACCAATAAAAAAGAAAGAAAAGAACGGGAAGATGCTCAAACAATACAAAGGAAGGAGAAGCACAAGTAGATAAGAGAAGGGGACCGAATCCAAATCGACACCTTGGTGGCGCATTGCGAGCAGACGAGCGAGCGGCCGCAGCTCGCTGGGCGACGCCGTGCTGGGTGTGCCGTACCGGCCAGTGGCCATGGCCGCGATAGGTCGGAGCGAGCTGCAGAGGGCCGGGGAAGGGCAGCGCTCGACGTGCGGCGACGGGATTCCGGAGACCGGTGGTCGGGGCATGGCTTGCCGCCCGGACCAGCGGGGTATATATTGATGGCATGTGTTGCTTCTTCTGTATGGTGAATTGATTGCATGTGTGAATTGATGCTTGCCGCCCGGACCAGCGGGGTATTCCGGCGACCTATTCATACTTTTGTTCTTCTGTATGGTGAATTGATTGCATGTGTAGCTTGTGAGGAGTTCCATTCTCCCATTTTTGTCCTCAACTCTTGTGCACTAATGCTATATGCTATGCCATTGGCTGGTTGCATTACATATTTACATTTATCTGGAAATTTAATCCAATGTTTGTTGCTGAGTTTGATGTTTTTAATTCTTTAGAAAATGCGAATAATTGTTTGCTTCTTCCTTGTGTGTTTTTTTAAGTACAAACGCGCACACACACCATATCACTTACAACTGTACTCATCTTAGGTTCGCTAAAACCCGAACCCGGGGCGGGTGGGGGCGCTGCCGCTCATGCCCCCACCGACGGCGCTCAAACTCTGTTCATTCCGCTATTGCTCGGGGTGATTTGCAATCCGCGCCGTTCACCTTCTTCCTTGTGTGTTACAGAGATATCTGCAAGCCCCACAATTAGGCAGGTACCTCATCAGTCTCCTCGGCAAGCACCTCCAAGGACTTCAGCAGCGCAAACCACAACATCACCAGCAGTGTCATCATTAGCAACTCGTCCACCAGTGTTGACCCCGTTTCATTCAGCAGGACCTTTCCTCCAACCTTCACAGGTGGCTCGAGCTTCAGCATAAGAGGCTATCCAGCTGCAATCAATATAATTTTACCTGGGAATCTTTATAGAGCAACTTCATCACCTCTTGGTTCATTGCCTCTGTTGATGACAAAATTTGATATTTATAATGATTATTACAGTGATAATCGGTTTAATGGGATATTGTTGGATCTGGCTACATGTGTGGGAGTGGTCGAACAGAGCAGGTGGTCTCTGACTAAGTAATCTTCGAGCATGTGATCTCCGACTAGGTGATTTTCGACTATGGTTATCTCCGATCAGGTAGTCTCTGACTAAGGTGATCTCTGGCTAAGGTGGTTTATGGCTAAGGTGATCTCTGACCAGGTGATCTTCGAGCAACGTAGGTGTCTCTGAGCACGTTGGTCTTCGAGTGGGACTAGTCGAATTAGAGCTCACGGTCTCCGAGTATGTGGTCGAATCAAGCAGTGATTGTTTGAATTTTGAGCACGTAGCAAGTGATACGTAAGCAGGTGTTCAAGGTAGTCAAGTTCAAGAAGGCCGAACTGCACAATAAAGAATACTCGGGTAGATATATGGGAACCTACGTGGTCAAAGCGGAAAGATATACCAATTGTAGAAAGTTCAGAGATCAGATGGTATGATCGAATAATATCTTGTAAATCTTATTCGGTTATGATCATGAGTCCTAATTTTCTACGGCTAAGACATGCCGCCCTTTAAATATAAGAGGGTCATGGTCGATTGAAAACATCATCCAATCGATCAAACATAATCTATATTACCTTTTATTTTTATCTTTTTTTTTTGCCTTACTTCTCTTTTCGAACTTACATTGATATTCGTTCTTGATCTTGACGACTAAGGACAAGTCGTCGACCATCTGTGCTCTGACGGGTCCCTCCCGAGCATGGAGGTTCGACAACGCAGCGCCACGACTAGGGTAACCTGGGTGCTTCTCACCGGATATTGCACACGAGGTGCTCAGTGTTTGGCGTGCGACATCTTTTCGCATCAACACACTTTTTGGTGACTCCGCTAGGGAATTGAAGCTTCCGACTGCCTTTTAGCCGAATTATAAAGCCTTAGACATATCTACTTCGGAGATTAAAGAGGACAACATCACAACGGCGTCTTACAATGAGTTACAAAAAGAAGCATGCCTAGCGATCGAAGCTGATCTAGAGTAGCGTTGAGGACAACTCCTCTCGCACTATGTAAAGACTAGGCAAGACATGTTTAAGAAAGAAATTCTTTGCCGCCCGCCATCCAAAACCCTAAGGTACCAGCCACTATAAGTGCTCAATCCCATCCCTCGTATGAAGATGTCGCTAATATGATTGATCAATCTGTCGGTGCGACTATGGCTAATAGTGTTCAAAAGATGATTGAGGATACGTTGGCTGAGAGGATTCGGCCTTTAGTTTTACAAATACATGAGGAACAAGGTTTGAAGAAACATGTTGCTAGTAATGCTAATGCTTCAATTCCTTTTGCTGTCATTAATACATTACCTGATGCTTCTTATGCTTACTTACATAACCCTCATGATGGCTAAAATTATATGGGTAGTGTTGCATCTAATCATGTCACTTTTCATGCTATTAAAAATGATGTGACATAAAACCCGTATCAAACACCGAATGTTAAGCACCATGCTTCAACTTTGACTCAAGCTTATAGAGCTAGAGGTTATCCTAATATGCAGACACCATATTACCAAACCATAGTATATAGTGTTCCGCCTATACCATTGCAAGGGTCATGCATCCCTTATGGACTGACACCTGCAGAATGCTTTGCTACGCCACCTCTTGTTACTTCCTATGCGCCGAATTTGCCTACATCACATCTTGAGCCAATAGCTAACCCTGCTCAGCCTGTGGCCGATTATGCTGAAATCATGCGAGAACAAGTAGCTACCGTGCTAAGAGAATAATTCGGCGTGAAGGTTAGAAGGTACATAATCAATCAAGATTATGGTGCACACTTTAGCTACCGGAGGGCATGATCACAATTCTAAGCCAAGGATCATCAAACCAAAAAGCCTGGAAGTTAGCAAGTGGAAGGTTAATGAAGTGAGAAACATGACAAGGTTGAGAAAATCAAGCCCACCTTCAAGCAGCTTTTGTCTAAATATGAGAAAGACAAGGTCATCCGAGCACATGTGAGCCGATCAAGAGGGTTTAAGCGACCAGGATCACCTTCAAGGCAGGGAGTGTGTGATCATCATCGATAACGAGAAGACTATGCTACCGCCATTTACCCACCGCTTGGGCAGTCGGTGCCATTGCTATGGATGCTCCCTCCTATGCCATTTCCTCCTTACCCGATGTGGATACCTCCTCCTTCCATGTAATTTCCCCATTTTCATCCGGGATGGATAGCACCACGGGGGCTGGTGTTTGATAAAACATCACGTCCTGTCCATGACCGATTAGGGAGCATAAATTGGTCTAGTGATGTTCAACTACTAAAGTTGTGAAGAAAGTATACCGAGCCAAGGAGGGTGGGGTTTGTACTCAAATTTTAGATCCTAACAATGACGAAGCAAGGACCACGGCTGCTGATATTATTGAGATTGGTACAATGAAAGTGGTTGCTGTAGAGCTTAGTGAATGATCGATTGTCATTAGCAATAATTCGGTCAAATCTAAGCATGAAAGCACTATTGTTAAAGATACTCTAGAAACTAATGATCATGAAGTGAGTAGAAGCAAGCAATATTCTAAATATTTACAATCGCGGTGGTGTCCCTCATGTTTATCCCACACAAAGAGGAGGAGGTTGCAATGGTTACATAGACAATAATAGATGGAACGACAAGCTGAAAAGTGGCATGATGCTACTTTCAATAAAGTTAAACAAATGCAACCCGTGAAGCAAATATGGAGACCAAAGCTAGATGCCCCTACAATAGTTCTTTCAGCCATCCATCCTTATCTGATAGCTCGCCGCGCGTATCTGCCGGCCCCGAAAACTCTAACTTTATTTCTTCCCTTCCTCCCCGATTTCTCCATGTGACCCAAGAGAGAGTGATGGCCAGTGAGTACTCCGGTGATGGCAAGCCGCCAGCCAAAAAAGAAAAAAAATAGAGTGTGAGACGAGCAGAGTGAGAAAACCATAAGAGAGAGGCACAGCGACACTGCCTTTGGTTGGCTTGCTGACACATGGGCGTGGCTCCTTTGAGCCGATCTGAGGTGGTGCCCATGAGGAGGCTACGTGTGTGCGGCTAAAGGAGTGGCGACCATCAACATGTGAGCAGCGAACGAGACACCCAACTGAGGAAATCCGTGCGCGCATCCGAAATGCCGAGGAGCTGCCGGAGAACAAGGGCAAGAGGACTTCAGCGAGCTCTACGGCAACCACGTCAACGTGATTAAGGTACATAAATATCAAGCCTCACCCCAATTCGGTTGGATATGCAGGTAAGGTTTCCCGATTTGGGGGAAAAGGGTGCAAATTTGGGGATTAGGGTTTCAGGTAAAAGGGGAAATTTAGGGAATTTCTTCAGTTCTTAAAATAATCATTGTATTCCCCTCCTTCTCTATGCTTCCCGAGCCCAATTTTGCCCAAAAACTAAGCCGAATTCACCCAAACCAAGCCCCACAAAAAAAACACACAAACACACATGTACAGGGACAAAATCACTCAATCTGAGCCTAATTATCTTAAAACATGAACATGTGTGCCTAATCCGACACTAATTTAGGGCTAATCATCACTTAAACATGCATAATTAACATTAACGCGAGACATAAACAACCTAAAACATGAATTTGCCAACAATGACACCAGCACTTATACATAATGACAAGGAAGATGCATAACTGCTCGATTATGGTGATTCGCCAGTAAACACTAATGACGCTTTACCTTCCAAAGGTATGGACGTCAATATTGTTTTCGTGTTACCTTCGGAGTTTTGTGCTATAGATGAAGGTAAAGTGGCTCAATTGGATTTGGGACCGAAGGAAGCTATCTTTGAAAAGCACAAAGAGACAGGCATTTGAAGCCATTATATATTAAAGGTCATATCAGCGGGAAGCCAATTCCAAGGATGCTAGTTGATGGTGGAGCTATAATGAATCTGATGTCATATTCAATTTTCAAAAATCTTGGTAGAGATGATGAAAACTAACTTGATGCTTAATGGATTTGTGGGTAATTCTAATGAGACCAAAGGTGTTATCTCTATGGAACTTATCATTGGAAGCAAGATATTACCCACTGTCTTCTTCATCGTCGAGGTGTAAGGTAATTATAGCGTTATTCTTGGACGGGATTAGATTCATGTAAATGGTTGTGTTCCCTCTACTTTGCATTAGATTTTGATTCAATGGGTAGACGACTATGTAAAAGTGGTGCACGTGGATACTTCGACCTATGTTGCTTTGGCCGATACTTCAGCCGATTGGAGATATGGCAATGCTAAGTACTTGTCAGGGCTTGATCTTTCGGATTATGATTTTCTTAGTGTCTCTAAAGATGATTTCGTACCCATAGTTGTAAGGTCGGTTTGTGATAATCGGTTAAATGATGTAGTGTATCAATGAGTAGAGATAGGAATTTAGAATAACTACAAAAGCGTATGGATCAATATCATTTAGATAAGAACAACATCTGTGAAGCCATTGAGGACTTAGATGAGTTAGATAAGTTAGGTCAAGGTTTTTCGTCGGTTGATCCATTAGAGGAAGTGGATATAGGTGATGGTACCATATCAAGGATGACGTTTGTAAACAAAAATATGAAAGCCAATTACAAGGCTAGAGTAATCGAGTTACTTAAAGACTACATTGATTTTTTCGCTTGGGAGTACCCTGAGATGTCGGGACTTGACCGAGAGCTGGTAGAACATTGGTTGCCCATTAAAGCGGGATTTAGGCCTTATAAGAAGCCACCGAGGAGGTTTAATCCTAATATACATGGTCGGATTAAAGAAGAGATAGACCAATTATTGAAAGCTGGGTTAATTAGGCCATGCAGATATACAGATTGGATTTCTAATATTGTCTCAATTGAGAAGAAGAGTAGATGTAAGTTGCGAATTTGTATAAATTTTAGAGATTTGAATAGAGCTACTCCTAAAGACGAATATCCTATGCCTAGCACCGACATGTTAATTAATAATGCTACGGGATATAGAATAATTAGTTTTCTTGATGGTAATGCTGGTTATAATCAAATTTTTATGGCCGAGGAAGATATGTCTAAAACGGCTTTCCATTTGTCTGGTTTTGTTGGTTTATTTGAGTGGGTGGTTATGATATTTAGGTTAAAAAATCTCGATGGTACTTATCAAAGGGCTATGAATTTAATCTTTCATGATTTGCTTGGAGTTATATTATAAGTGTACATTGATGACATAGTCATTAAATCGAATGGTATTGATTGTCATTTAGCCAATTTGAGGTTAGCCTTTGGAAGAATGCGTCGGTATGGTTTGAAAATAAATCCACATAAATGTACTTTAGATGTGTCAGCTAGAAAGTTTTTAGACTTTATAATACTTGAGAGAGGCATAGAGATAGATCCTGTTAAAATAGAGGATACACAAAAGGTTCAGACACCTATGTGTATATGTATATAGGGCGCGTTTGGATCTCTTGCTGGCGCTCGCCTAGCTTGGCTGAGCAAAAATACACATGTTTGGATTCCTTGTCAGTTGCCTCGTTTCCTGTGAAAGCAAGCTTTTCCTTCGCTCGCTCGGGCAAGCTGATTCAGCTCTCCTACGCCAGCAAGGCTAGCCTTGTTGGGCGAGGCAAGGCCAGCGACGTGAGCAAGGAAACCAAACGCGCCCATAATTGATTGTTTGATTGGTTGATTGAATATGTGAATTAATATAAAAAAGTATGTATATATATATATATAGTATATGTGTTGTAATGTATTATATACATGTGTATATACAAGAGGAATTAGAAAAAGAAAAGAAAAGCTTTTCAGAGTAAAAAGGCCGAAGCTCATCTCCCTTTCCCTCTCTTTCTCTCTGATCTAGCCTAGCCTAGCCCGACATCTCCTCTCCTATGTTCTCTTTTCTCTGCTCAGCTCGCAGAGCAGCAGCCGGCTGTCGCACGTGTGGACATCGTCGAGTCCGAGTCGGAGAGCAAGCAACAACCGGCAAAACAAATTCACTGGGGACTCTAGAAGCTAAGGCTCGTACCTAAATCGACAGAGCCCGAGCTGTTCAAGAGATGACATCAAGAGTGCATCCGCCAGCTGCGTGGAAGAAGAACAAATTCACGAGGTAGAGTTAGAGATAATCTACAAATCAAAATGAGGAGGAATCCAAGGACTATACACAAGCATTTGCCTAAAACATAAGAATCTAAGGCCATTTGAATCGTTGGAATCAGGTTTGATCCGCCGCCGCCGCTTCTATTCAAATTCGAGTCGACTTGGAGATAATAGAGCCACCCATGTATAAATATGCGACCCTAGAGTCTTCCCAAAGCATTGTGCAGCTTTTGCCCATTGAGCCAAGGCAAAATCGTCGACCATAGCCTAGCTCCGATGAGAGCCGAAGCTTCAAGCCGCCGCTCGCCATTGCTAGCCTGAACCGCGCACCACCAACGACAACCCCATAGCCGAGCCGTTTTCGCCGTGAGCACGTGGTCCTGTTCCAACGCTCATCGGAGTGTTTGGAGCACGGCGACAAGCTTTTCGCCATTCACCGGTGACGAGCCACCATGGAAGCTCTATGAACCGCCATTCTCATCATCAGGAACGAAGGAGATCAAGGTAAGCCATACCATCTAGATTGAACAGTTGAGATTAGATCACCCGTACCCCTTCGATTTTGAACCAGTCAGCGTGATGACGTGGTAGCCATGTCAGTGCAAGTTGCTGAGTCAGCAAGCCCAGTCAGCATTTCTTTTTATATTTTATTATTTTGCTGACTTCACAATTGATATATATTACGCAATAAATAGATTTCTAGTGTAAAAATAATTCTAAAATAATAATGTTTAGGAGATTAATTTAATAATGTTTAACAGGTTTATTTAATTCTATTTAATAGATTTATATAGTTTATAATTCTAATAAATGCTAGAAAATTGTAGAAAGTCATAAATTCTGTTTAATAGATTTCTATAGTTTATAATTCTAATAAATGCTAGAAAATTCCTAGAAACATAATTTCATCTGTAGATAATCTTTTTACCTCTATTTTGATCTTTAGAAAATCATAACTTGTTAACTATAGCTCCGTTTTGATCCGTTCTTTTGTCGGATTGTTTGGAAAAGCCTGATCTTGTATGTGATGATGTTTGTTGTGTGATATTTTGTTCTTTTTGATCTTGGTGTTTATGTGTTGCCTTTTCCGCGTATGTTACGAGTAGACGTCAATGTTCTAGAGGAGCTAGAAGGACCGCAGGATCAAGATTTCGAAGACCCAAGTGAGTTTAGTGAATGCAAGTTGTGTTCTTGAATATATTTATCTCAGTTTTTAAATATTTTGTTTTACAAATATACAAGCTAATAATTTTATTAGGAATCCCGAGAGTTAGACTTTACCTTAGCTTTTTCTTATCATCCTTGTCACCTTAGTTTTGTTTTAGGTTATGGAAGGGTAGATAATGCTTAGGCTTGCTTTGGGATGGTAATCATGATAATTTCTCTACAAAATTGATAATAGTCTTATGCAACAATGATAAAAAGATGATGGAATAATTTTTGTAGCAACATGGTATAGTGATTTGAGCATATGGTATGAGGAGACCGATACGGGATGTACGGATGAGAATGTGGTAGTCTTGCTCAAATCTAAGGAGTGATTCGTGTGATGACCTTTCTGTGTTTACAGTACAACCACAAGTCTGGAATGGGACGGGCATAGCCAATTAATTTGTTTTATTCTCAGCATAGTGTAGACCAGGCAGAAGAGCGGGGAATGGATGAGATGTCCTGGCATATGAAAGGCATAAGAGGGACCTTCCGTTGTGGAGGTGTATTCACGCAGCGGTGAAATCTTAGCGGATAGGCATGTGCTGAGAGGAGCATTGTAAAGGCTTTGTAGTGGATTCCTAGCACACACCTTAGAAGTGTGTAAGAGTTTTTCGTCAGCCAACGAATGCTCGATAAATGGGAAGAAATATCTTGTGGGTAAATTTTACAACATTTGTAGAGTGTAAAACTAGTTAATCAGCTGTGCTCACGGTTAAGAGTGACATAGAAAACCTACCATGATTACAACTTGATATTTTGGTTAGTTTGGTCAACTGTGGTGGTGAGAACCATAGTTGAGGTGTCGGTCAATCACGATGGTAGAAATCGTGGTTGGGGTGGTTTCTCAGTGGTTCAACCTTGGCGGTGGGAGCCATGGTTGAGGTGTTGGTTGGTCAACCTTGGTGATAAGAACTTTGGTTGAGGTGTTGGAGAGTTGGTTAAGTCAAGATGGTTGGAATCTTGAGGTGATTTGTTATTTACAGTTGTTACTTAATTAGTATTATTTTTCAAATGTTTTTACTTAAATGTTGTTTAATGCAAAAGATCCATTTAGCCATATTCTTATCAAAACCTTCATATGCATATTATTTTCTTCATAACTTGATGAGTACAACATGTGCTCACTCTTGCTATCACCAAACACTCAGTTGGAGAAGGTATTGAGGAGTACGCTGAAGATGGATCGTTCTAAGACGCTTTCTACATCGATCATGGATGTTGAAGAGTCGTAAAGGATTAAAGTATTTATAGTTTGTTTAGTTCCGATGCAGTTTAATTGGTTCTTCGACCCTTGAAGGTCATTTGTGTAAGACAATTTATTCGATTAAGGTATGGATATTATAATGATTATCATCAATAAAGTCACTATATGTTGTGATTGATTCCTAGGCTTGGTACATAGATGAGATTGATTTGTTCCTTAAACTAGTCTTGACAATGGAGATCGCATAAGCATTGAGGTGTCGCTCTCCCTCTAATGGGGCGACACGTTCTGTTCCACGTCACAAGGTCGTCATGCTAGTCTGCCACGTTAAGGTGTCACCCATTGGATAGGCAACACTTTGCTATCGCCCTTCCAATGGACAACAGTAACCTAGATGTGTAATATTTTAAAATGGGCTTCTATTTTTACAAATATTGAAAAATAAAAAATATATAAATACAAAATTAGCTCCCTAGAGGTCCAACCTATTTCTGAATTCTTTGTTATGATGCTTGACTCGCAGACCTTATCCATTCCCATTTCCAGTTCACAAAACCAAATGCCTAATTCCAAAATTGTAATCCACCGGTAGCCGACGGCCAACGACGGCGCGTGCAGCCGGTGAGGCGGCAAATAGACAGAGGCAGGCGCAAGGTGAGCGAATGGCGTCGTGGTCCCATGGTTGAGTGGGAGCGCATTGCACACTCAACTATGGGCGTGTGGGTGCACACTCGATGGCAGGCAGTGGCGCGCCAATGCATGAATTTTTTTATTTTAGCCCTTTTTAAAATAATATTTTAAAAACAACATGTGGAAAAACTGATTTTCTAGGAAGTAGCCTATTTTATCACGTCAAAGTCCTAGGCATGACACCCTAACGTGGTCATGCCATATGAATTGGCGTGACCAAGGTGGCTATGCTGGCGACAGCCCCAACGTCATTACACGTGGGGCCGATGTGGCACCCCTAAGTCACGCCAAAGGTGTAGGTGCCACCTCTGTCATGCCAATACCTTTCACATAACTCAGGCAAATACAGAGCGCCACACCAGCCGCCCTCCTCCCCCTCCTCCTCCTCATTCCAGGCCAAGCCTGAGGACCTTACTTTTGCCCTTCTACCCTCTTCTCTAAATCTTCATCAAATCCATTGATTTCAGACCCAAATCAAAGGGGATTTCACATTAGTGACGCGTTCAAAGTGATGGGGATTTTACCCGTCACCAATTAGGGTTATCACCCATCACTAAAAAACTATTCTGATGTAGTGCAAGTCAAAAGAAGCGTTAGATTCATCTATGCTAGCCACGCACCCCCTTGTAACAGAATCATATCAATACAAGACAAACATGATGTAGAGTTATTATTCTAAATGAGACCCGAACCTACCTAAAAACTCCTCTGTGTGTTCCTATGATTCATCTACTCGAGACATCCTCCATCTATTCTATAAAATCGTAAGATCTACGGTTCACCAATCGTCGATAGCTGGCACTGTTCGTAGAGATCATGACAACAGGGGTTGAAGATTCTGCATAAAACATGCTATCAACTTCGCCCAAGCCTGCGTCGAAGACTGGTTTTTCGGATGAGGAGTTTTACGATAACTTCACCCCTCCCACCGATGAACCGGCGATCGATCGGGTAAACTTCGATGAAGAACTTTCTAGCAATGATTCTAGCATTGAGGTAAGACCCTTTATGGATCAATGCACCAGGGACTATGACATCAGGTTTGAACCACTCAACTACCAAGACAACCGTGAATACTCAATTCACCACAAATCAAGATCTTCCCCCGTAGCTTCCGACAACATGGATTGTTGAAACACCTATTTGGAGCAATCCCCATGAAAAATCAATGATGGGTCTGGACTCCTCCTCTAATGAAGGTTACTCTCGGGAAGTCTTCGTCATTGGAGATAGGGGCAATGATCTAGGGAATCGTGATGACAATTCTACAAACTCTTAGCTCCCTCCTGCTCCAGGTCTGGGTGACTGTTGACTTCCGTTGGCCACACCTCCTCAAGACCAAAACCTTAACGGAGTGCAGGGTTTATCGTCTCCTGACCATCAGCAGGGGGCATGGCGTTATAGATCTGCAATGACGCAAAAGATCCTCCGTCTACAAGAGGCCATAATACATCATTTGACTACGGATTTGACAACCTCCACTGGCAAGGACTGGATGAATTCAATGTCCAGACCAAGAACTCTCATCTACCAGTCACCGAGAATAGCTCCAATTGGGGGAAGTCGTGCAATGCTCCTTCTCGAGAAGGATTGGACTTAGAGAGGTGTAATCCTTGGAACAAGGTGTCCCAACCGTTGACAACCGAGTGCCCAACTGCCACATAACCTCACTAGTCAGAGGTCATCCAACCAATGACTTGTGTAACGTTATCGATCGGCGAAGGCACCTAAGGACACCCAAGGTGGCATTGTTCACCCCTCGATAATCTGATCGGGGAACGTCCTGACACCATTCAAGTTGGGGCTGATCCCTGACCCCTGTGGGTAAAACACTCGAGGCCGCTGGGACCAAGCAGGGCACCATCAACGGGTGTCTGACCTTTTCTCTTGACCTGCAAAATGTGAACTGGCTGGCTAGGTTCATTCCCGGTTGATCGAGAAGTACAATGGGAGCATGAATCTCATTGAGTACCTCCAGATATATACCATGACCATCCAAGCAACTGGTGGGGACAAGAAGGTAATAGCAAATTGCATCCCCACAACACTTGAATGGGTAGCTAGGACATGGTTGACCAATCTATCACTGGGGACAAGCTACTCGTGGGAGCAGCTTTGCGATGTGTTCCAAACTAACTTCTAGAGTACGTACGTGCACCCCGGTATGAAAAACAATCTGTATCATTGCGAGGAGATGAAGAACGAGACCTTGTGCGAGTTTGTGCGCCATTTCAGCAACACCTAGAACACCATCCCCAAGATCAATGACTATGATATTATCCAAGTGTTCACTTAGGGGGTTATGATCCGGAGATGCGTTGAATAGATCGTCAGAAAGGAGCCTGAGATGGTCAAAGAGCTCATGAAGATCGTTGACAAGTCTGCCAAGGCCAAGGATGCACTCCTATTCATTAAGAAAAAAGCCTAGGGCATCAAGCGTCCTCAACCCGGACTCAACGATGACACGGTCAAGAACAAGCGCAAGAAGAACACCAAGGGAGGTAAGGGCAAAAAAGTTAAATCTGATCAAGTTTTTGTAGATCTGCCCGACACCCATCCCAAAAAGCGCTCTGGTTCTTCCTAGGGCAAGAGCTTCACACCAGACTCCGGTGAACGTGATGGTAAGCCTTGGTGCAACCTCCACTAGACTGACAACACATCCTCCACGAGTGTTGCCTCTGGAAGAAATGGTCAAGGTGGAGGTCGAGAAAGCAGATAAAGGAAAGAAGACCCAGGTTGTGACCCAGCAGGGACTCCAGCTCCAGCAGCAGTGAGGACGACACAGACCCGATGTCTTTTCAACCGGACGAGAGGATGGTCGACCACATGTTCGGTGGTTCTACTTCCTACGAGTCCAAGTGGCAATACAAGATGGTGGCCCGAGAAGTCTTAGCTTTCATCCCCAAGGGTCGCCATGCCGTTAAGTGGTCGAACGTCAAGATCTCCTTCGGCCAAGACGACTACCCAAAGAACTTCGTACGGCCAGGCCACTTCCTAATAGTTATCTAGCCTACGATAATCAACAGTAGGGTCACTCGAGTACTTGTTGATGGAGGAAGTTCCCTGAACATCCTCTTCACAGGCACACTTGAAGCATTGCAGATCTCCCGATCTACTATCAAACCTGTTACAGAAGCCTTCCACGATATAGTACCCGGATCTTCAGTCACCCCCATTAGCGAGATATCACTCCCTGTTATCTTCAGGAAGCATGATAACTTCCGAACAGAGAAAATTTTATTTGGTGTGGTTGACTTCAAGATGACATATAACGCCATCTTTTGATGACCAACTTTGACCAAGTTCATGGCTGTCGCGCACTACACTTACCAGTTCTGAAGATTACAGGACCTGAGGGAGTCATTACTTTCAAGGGCTGCATAAAAGTAGGCCTATGTTGCAACAAACGGAGTCTAAATATGGCTACACAACATCAATCCGATAAGGAGACTAAAAACTTGAGGCCCAAGGCGACTGTAAAGTCCCACGATGAAGTCAAAGCAGTTCCTTTGGACCCATCAAAGAACTCCTGAGCCGTTCAGATCAGCTCCAACCTGGATCCCAAATAGGAACTCATGCTTGTCTCCTTCCTCCGAGCAAACACCAACATCTTCGCATGGCAACAGTCTGACATGCCTGGTATCTGTAGAGAGGTGATTAAGCACAAACTAGCTATCCGACCTGACACAAAGCAGGTCAAGCAAAAACTTGGATAGTTCGTGCCTGACCGGAAGGAAGCCATCAGAGAGGAAATCAAAAGACTCACCAAGGCAGGATTTATCCGAGAGGTGGATCACCCCGAATGGCTCGCCAACCCCATCATGGTCAAAAAACCAAACGACAAGTGATGAATGTGCGTTGACTTCATCGATCTCAACAAAGCCTCCCCTAAGGATGCTTTCCCTTTGCCATGAATAGACCAAATAATCGACTCCACCTATGGGTGCGAATATCTAAGCCTTTTTGATGCATATTCTAGTTATCACCATATTAGCATGCATCCAGAAGATGAGGAGAAAACCTCCTTCATCACTCTGTTTGGAGCCTATTGCTATGTTAAGATGCCCTTCGGACTAAAGAATGCTGGTGCCACATACCAACGGGGAATGCATATAATGCTCCATGACCTGATCGGCTGGAATGTCGAGGCCTACATCGATGCTCTCGTTGTCAAAATAAAAAAGAAGGAAGATCTTATCTCCGACTTGCAAGAGACATTCGACAACCTACGCAAGAATCGAGTCATGCTGAACCCGAAGAAGTGCACATTTGGAATCAATGAGGGGAAGCTACTCGGTTACCTGGTGTCATACCGGGGGATCAAATTCAATCTCGAGACAATCAAAGCCATTGAAGAGATGCAACCCCTAGGTCAGTGCGAGAAGTTTGGAGACTAACCAGATGCATGGTGGCTCTTAGCCATTTTATCACCCGGCTCGGAGACCGATGACTTCCCTTCTTCAAGCTGCTATGATGACATGACAAGTTTGAATGGTCAGAAGAGGCAGATGAGACATAAAAATTTTGAAGAGGTATCTTTTGTCCCCCTTGTGCTAATCGCTCTCAACCCAAATGAAGATATTCAGTTATACATTGTGGCTGGACTATGTGCCGTAAGTGGGATATTGGTGGTGGAAAGATAAGAGTCGGACAAATGAGAGAAAAGCCAACAACCGGTGTACTACATTAGCAAAGTACTCCACAGTCTGAAAGAGCACTACTGGCAAGTGTAGAAGCTATTATATGTTGTGCTGGTGGCCTCTCTCAAGCTACGATATTATTTTTAGACTCACAAGATCATCGTACCCTCAATATTCCCACTCGATGAGATTCTGAATAACAGGGACGCAATCGGTAGAATCACCAAGTGGTATGCTAAGCTCAGAGAGTTTGATGTTCGCTTTGTGCCTCGCACAACGATCAAGTCTCAAGTACTCACGGACTTCGTGGCCGAATGGGTAGAACCCGTTCAACCTCAGGAAAGTCACGACGCCTTATTAGATGTATGGACTCTATTCTTCAACGATCACTTACACTTCAAGGCGCGGGGGCTAAGATTATACTAATCTCTCCCACAGGAGAAATCTTGCAATATGCTTTGTAGATTAACTTTCTGGCCATGAATAACGTAGCTAAATATGAGGATCTGCTCGTCGGTCTCTGATTAGCTTCTGCTCTTGGTATCCGCAGTTGTTGGTGAAACAAGTCAACAAGAGTATCAAACCTCGAATAAGACCATGATAGATTACCTCACAGAGGTGAGGAAGCTAGAAAAGAAATTCGTCGGACTCGAGGTCAAATATATCCTAAGGAAGGATAATTGCCTCGTCGATAGTCTTGCCCTCCTAGCATCCTCATGATCTCCAAAACAAACTAGGATTTTCATAGAGAAACTCTTGAAGCTGTCTATAAATCATCAAATGCCACAACTAAATGAGTGGTGGTCTACGAGACGTATAACTTGCTCAGGGGCTCATCAGGGATCGACGCCCCAAAAGGAGTCACGGGGAAACTCGTAGCTTAGCTCGAAAGCAAAGTTTTGTGGATGGACCCAATCCATAAGTACCTTCTAGATCGATTGGTGCCTGAAGATGACGCACTAACTGAGCAAATTTTTCGTCGATCCAGGATATATAACATGGTGGACGGTGCCCTCTATCGAAGAGTACTCATGAAATTTATCTCTCAGAAGCAGGGTAGAGAACTACTCAAAGAAATCCATGGAGGGGTGTGCGGAGCTCACGCTTCCTTCCGAACCCTGGTCGGGAAGGCATTTAGACAGTGTTTCTTTTGGCCTACAACTCTCCATCATGCGATCGTGTTGGTAAAAAGGTGTACCAACAGACAATTTCATAGCAGATGAGTACATCAACCCGCTCAAGCCCTACAGATGAACCTCTTGTCGTGGCCATTCACGAATTAGGGGCTGGATATTTTGGGGCCCTTCCTGGTAGCGCCTAGGGGCTTCAAATTCCTATCCGTCGCAATCGACACCTTCACCAAGTGGATTGAAGCTGAGCTAGTCAGCAAAATTACTGATAGTCGTCAAGGAGTTTATTACGAAAAGCATCATGACAAGGTTCGCGTTCCAAGTATGATTATCACCAACAACGGCACTGAACCGTGTTTGCCCGATCTTCTGAAAGATAATATGATAAGTCGATTGGTGAAGCTTTGACGTTGATGATCCAAAGGCTCCGAACAGAACAGATCGAAAACCCTCGCAACCACTACACCACTACTCCATGGTTATCAATCATGCCAAGACGTGGTTGACCTCACCAAGAAGGCTTTTCCTGCAAGCGAATCAAGAACACAAGCAAGAACAGGTAGATACAATCTGAATATTGCTAATTACCAATGAAGTACTCAAATTGGGGTTCAACAAACCGATAAATGGTGAAACTGTCTAAACAGAACTATTTAAGCTAAACCCAAGCCTAAACTACGATGGCTACTGTGTATACATAGGAGGGACATAAGGAGATCGACCTAGGGTTGTGCAGGCGTGGAAAGAAGCATGCACAACATGGACTCTTACCCCGACATGATTACAAGACCCAACAGGGTCCAAAACTGTGGCGCATCACCTTATTTCTTTGACTCTAACTAAACTATAAGGAATTTTTGTCGAGCTCATATCCATTGGAAAGGGCTCATCATAAGCTTTCCAGAATGTCTAAGATTGCCTAAAACGGACTTCGCATGAGAGAATTATGTCCGTTTTACTGTTATAGTGTCCTGCGACTTCGACCACGACCACGACTAGAGCTCAGCCTCGAGTCTGAGTAGAGCTTGGCCTTCAAGCGGTGACGTTCGGGTAAGGTTGTGGTGCTTCTCCCACATTCCTAAGCAATAAAATATCACAAGAATTTAGTAGTAATCCATCCAAGGAAGCATGAACAGCGAGAAATGAGTTGACCTGGTGGTTTAATTATCATGCACGTGCTCTTGTAATTGGACCTCGTATGATTTGAGGACTATTAGTAGTATTGATCATATTTGAAGGAGCCATGGGCTCATCATCCTCTCCCTCTTGAATTGGAGTCGTCCTCGACTCAAGCTCTTCTTCTTCTCCAAAGTAAGGCTTCAAGTTTGAAATGTTAAATGTGGGACTAATCCTAAAATCTGGAAGTAGGTCCAATTTGTATGCCTTGTCATTAATTTTCTCAATTATCTTAAATGGTCCACCAGCTCTAGACATCAACTTTGACTTTCTTAGTTCTGGAAACCTATCCTTCCTTAAATGCAACCAAATTAAATCACCTGATTCAAATTTTATTTCCTTCCTACCTTTTCTTCCAGCAATCCTATACTTTTTAGTCATGCTTTCTATATTCTTTTTAGTTCTTTCATATAACATAAGAATAAATTCAGCATGTTTCTTAGCATCTAAATTAAGTCTTTCAAAAGTAGGCAAATGCAGTAAATCAATAGGAGCACAGGGATTAAATCCACACACTACCTGGAACAGACTTACATTGGTGGTGGAGTGTACCGACCTGTTGTAAGAAAATTCAATATGTGATAATCACTCTTCCCACATCCTTAAATTCTTCTTTAGAACTGCCTATAACATGGTCGATAATGTGCGGTTGACGACCTTTGTTTGACCATCAGTTTGAGGATGACACGTAGTAGAAAACAGCAGCTTTGTCCCCAATTTATTCCAAAGTGATCTCCAAAAGTGACTCAAAAAATTTGCATCACGGTCCGAGACAATAGTATTGGGCACTCCATATAGTCAAACGATTTCCCTGAAAAACAAATTAGGTTTGTTTGTAGCATCATCGCTCTTGTGACAAGGTATAAAATGTGCTATTTTAGAGAATCAATCCACAACTACAAATATGCTATCCCTCCCCTTCATTGTCCTAGGCAGTCCTAAAATAAAATTCATGAAAATATCCTCCTAAGGTGCACTAGAAACAGGAAGAGACATGTAAAGACCATGTGGATTTAAATGAGACTTAGCTTTATTACAAGTGGTGCAACGTAAAACGTAGCGCTCGACGTCATGTCTCATCTTTGGCCAAAAGAAGTGGGCGGCCAGCACATCTTCAGTCTTCTTGGCTTCAAAATGTGCAATCAATCCTCCTCCATGCGCCTCCTGTAACAACAGAAAACGAACAGAGCTAGCTGGAATACATAGCTTGTTAGCATGATAGAACAATCATTCGTTCAGCACATATTTATTCCATATTTTCCCTTTTTTACAATGTTCAAGTACTTCTTTAAGTCTAAATTAGTAGCATACAAGTCCTTAATGGCCTCTAAATCAAAAATCTTATGATCAAGTTGAGATAACATAGTATATCGCCTAGAAAGTGCATCAGCAATCACATTGTCCTTTCCTTTCTTATGTTTTATAACATATATAAAAGACTCAATAAATTATACCCATTTAGCATGTTATTTATTTAGTTTAGCTTGACTTCTAATATGTTTCAGCGATTCAGGATGACCATGTATAACAAATTCTTTGAGCCATAGATAATGTTGTTGTTGGGGGTCGTTGTTAAGGACCCCCGAAGCCCCTTGGATTCGCTGGCCCATGCCTATGGGGCCACGCCTCCCGAAGGCCGCTTTCTGACTTCCAAGCTTCGGAGTAACTACCTCCCAAAGCCATGACTCTGGAAGCCTCCATCTCCCAAAGCTACGCCTCCCGAAGCCACCATCTCCCAGAGCCATGGCTCCCGAGGCCTCCATCTCTCGGAGCCATGCCTCTCGAGGCCTCCGTCTCCCGGAGCCATGCCACCCTCCGGAGCCCCCGTCTTCAGGGCTCCGGCATGCTTCCCAAAGGCTACGGGGTAGGCCATCGGGCCTCAAGAAAGATCTATCAGGAGAGGAATAACGGTCATCCTTTGCCTGCAAGAAAGTGACCGACATTAATTATCTAGGCAGGTGGGCGCCGTCCTGACATCCCAGTACAATGGAGGTTATCCCGACACCCCTGACATCATGGCACCGGGCCACAATTGGTGACCGTCTCACCCCTCTGCGTATAGTCACCCCAATAGTTACCATGGTAGATATTTATCTTTTATGTAGGGTAAAAAGTAGTTATCCAGTATAAGGCCATGTAACACGGCCTGATCCTAGATATTTTGCACATAGCGGTAACTTGTACGCTAAGCTACGCCCAACCCTATAAATAAGGGGCCATGGTCGTTTGAGCAGGAGAGCACGCTGAACACAGCACGGAGGAGCACAATCACAAGTCTTCCTGTGATACTCCCCCTAGTCCAGTCCATATTTTTACTATCAATACATTTGTGGTGTTCCTTCCTCTTAAACTTCGTCTCCAAGCTTGAGTCTCCTCCTTAGAAGAAACTCTCGTCGTACTTGCCGGGGCAAGACAATCTCTTGCTCCAACAGTGCGCCGTCCATGGGGACTCGAACACATAAGTGCTAATAGAGGTAGGATACCACCTAAGAAGAAGACCACCAAGGCCGCAGTGACGGAAACTGATCCCCCGGTCACACCTGTATGATAGTCCAGGCGACCAGGCGTAGACCGCGCCGACGACGACCCCCAACCGGGGGGAGCAAGGGCCTTACAACCACTGCCGACCCAGCCATGACCACAGCTACAACCGGCACCGAGGGGCTCCCTAACCTGGAGACCCAGCAGCAACAGCAGCAGCAGGGCGGGGTCCCCGCTGCACCCCTAGGGGTCGCGGCCAACACCACTATCGAAAACACCATTCCACCGAGCAGCAGGCTACCCGCACGACCACCGCCGCCTCCGTGACTACCAACGCTGTTCCGATCCAAGCTCTACGGGCTGATGAACCCTTCGATGCCAGGGCCCTGCACATTCGGCCTCCAGAGCCCCGGAGCCGACGTCGCGAGGATCCCATGCAAGACTACGTCTCTCCCCTGTAGGCTGACCTGCAGAGGACGCCCTTCCCAAAGGGCTTTCGAACCCTAAAGCTACCTAAGTTTAGGGGCGATTCAGACCCTAATGAGTTCGTTCGGTCCTACGCCCTCGCCATAGAAGCTAACGAGGGTCAACCGGCCACCATGGCTAAATGCTTTCCTCTCGCCTTGGAAATGGTGACCATACGTTGGTTCTGGGCACTGGACCCTGGCGCTATTCACGCATGGTCCCAACTCTGAGACCTATTCTGTAGCAACTTCCATGGCACCTTCATTGAGCCAATAACCTTCGAAAGCCTATTCACTATCAAACAGGAGCCAGACGAAACACTCCGGGATTACTTTCGAAGGTTCTCCTAGACCAAGGCCCAGATTAGGGGTATTGGACTCTTCGGTCATCGATTCCGCAACCCAGGGCCTGACCGAAGGTCGCCTGTACGATCGGCTGAACTGACGTCCCATACGCACGGTGAAAGTCCTCATGAGCAAATTCGAGGAATATGTGCACACAGAGGAGGAAAAACTCCGCCGTAGGTACTCACGAGCTACCGAGACTTCCCGTGTCAACCTCAAGAAGTCACCCTCGAAGGCAGGACCATCACACGCCCCCTCCCCCCTAGCGAAGAGGGGCTCCGAGGAGGCTCATACCTCTGGGTCCCAAAGGGGGTGGTAGCAGCAATGCAAAAACATCAACAACATCAGCCCCAGCCACGGGGCTCCAAACAAAAACCACCCCAGGGGACACGACCGAGGATGCCCCGGAGGCATCCCGGAGAGAGGCCACGCTCCGAACCGGTGCTCCGAGGAGGAATCCTAGTGCACTCTACACGGCGCGGGACAGTGACACAACACTGGCAACTGCCGGACCCTCACTACCTTCCGAGAAGAATACCTCAGGAGGCAGGCAGCCTTCGCCTCAACTGAGGGGGCCACCAAGGAGTGGTCCGAAGATCACAGGCTACCGGCCAGCTGGCGGATTGATCATCTGGCCTTGCAGAGCCCTCCCTAGCTGCCCTACCTTCTCTGTCTCGATCATCCACAAAGCGATACAACGACGAGGGGGCACAGGGAAAAAAGTCGTCCTCGCTATAACCGGCGGAGGGAGCTCCGGCTGCGCTTCGAAACAACAGTGATGAGACTACGCACGTGGGGTGTACCACATAGGAGCAACCAGCATCCATCGAAAGGCCCCCAAATGGACTGACACCCCTGTGACATTCACCATCGACGACTCCGAGGGGGTAAAATTTCCCCATTTCGATGCCCTGGTCATCTCTGCCAACATCGCCGAAGTTGAGGCTCGGAGAATACTGGTCAACGAAGGTAGCTCGGCGGACCTCATATTCATACATGCCTTCAACCAACTCTGAATCCCCCGGAGCCAGTTCTCGCCAGGCCACAAACCCCTCCAGGGGTTCAAGGCCCCCCCCCCTTGATGCCGTGGGCTAGATAGAACTCCCAATCATCTTTGGCGAAGGCCCCGCAGCATGGACAGAAGTAATCACCTTTGACGTTGTAGACGTACCTTACACCTACAATGCCATCCTGGGACGAGGAACCCTGAAAAAATTCGGAGCCGTACCCCATCTCAATTACCTCTGCTTGAAAGTGCTTGGACCCTAGGGACTGATAGCTATCCACAGCAACCAAGACCATGCTAGACGCATCGAGTACGGGCACCCGGCTCCACTCCCCGGTTGCCACATCCATGCAGTAACCCACGAGGGCTCCAAGGATCCTCCGTCGTCATATCCCGGGCACCACGGCCCTCCAAGGCCACAACTAGAGGGAGACATAAAGTGTGTCCCCATACACCTAGACCAACCCGACCGGGCCTTCCAAATAGGGCCAGACCTCACCTCCGAGCAGGAAGCCCAGCTCCTGGCCGTCCTACAGGGTAACCTCGACACATTCTCATGGTCACTATAGGACCTCCCTTGAGTCGACCGCTGCATTATCAAACACTCTCTCCAGGTTGACCCGAAGGCCCGTCCCGTGCACTAGGGGCTTCGCAAACTCTCCCCAGAGCGAGCAAAGGGGGCCAAAGAGGAGGTCCAGAAGCTACTGAAGGTCGGTGTTATCCGAGAGGTAATCCACTCCGATTGGCTCTCTAACACCGTCCTGGTCAAGAAGCACAACAGAAAGTGGCGTATGTGTATCGATTTCACATCGCTAAACAAGGTGTGCCCTCGGGACCCATACCTCCTTCCTCGCATCGACCAGCTAGTAGATTCCACCACTGGCTGTGAACTGCTGAGCTTCCTGGATGCCTACTCCAGGTACCACCAGGTGTGGATGGCGATAAAGGACGAGAGCAAGACTAGCTTCATTATCCCCTTTGGGGTATACTGCTACGTTCGGATGCCTTTCGATCTTCGAAATGCTAGGGCCATCTTCTCTCACCTAGTACACAAGGTACTGCAACAGCAACTGGCTTGTAATGTCGAAGCCTACGTGGATGATATCATGGTGAAAAGCTGACTTGAAACCAACCATGTCGTCAACCTGCAAGAAATGTTTGATAGCCTCTAGGCTGCAGGCATACGGCTGAACCCAGAGAAATGCGTATTCGGCGCCAAGGCAGGCAAGATGTTGGGATATCTCATCTCCCGGAGAGGCATCAAGGCCAACCGTGGCAAGATTCGTGCCATCGCAGAGATGTCATATCCCATCAATCCAAAGGAAGTACAATGCTTGGCCGGCCGCCTTGCAACCCTCAGCCGCTTCCTCGCCAAATTTGTCGAGCATAGCCTCCCCTTCTTCAAAACATTGAGGGGCTCTGAACTATTCAGCTGGACTCCGGAGTGCCAGGCGGCATTCGAGGCCCTCAAGACCCACCTTTCTCGCCTCGAGACACTTGCAATGCCCCTCCCTGGCGAAGGGCTACTTCTATACCTATTCGTCTCTGCCTCTACCATCAGCGCTGCCCAGGTACAGGAGGAGAAGAGTGATAATCACTCTACTCGGAAGGCCGTATACTATGTCTTGGAGGCCTTAGCCGGGGCCAAGGCGCGCTACACCAAACTCGAAAAAATAGCATACACCCTGCTGATGGCCTCACGCAAACTCTAGCACTACTTTCTCGCATACGACATCACTGTCCCAATCTCGTACCCACTTAGCAACATGTTTCGCAACTAGGAGGCGACGGGACGCATCGGCAAATGGGCGGTAGAGCTAGCTCCCTTCGTGGTCAGGTTTGTGGCTCGCACCACTATCAAATCCCAAATCTTAGTAGACTTCATCGCCGAATGGACTTCGATGCCCACCGAACCCACCACTACCCCACCCCAAGACATCTGGACTATCTACACCAACGGAGCATATGGCTCCATGGGCGCTGGAGCCGGTATGGTCCTCATCTCCCCCACAGGCCAGCAGGTCCAGTTCGCTGCTCGTCTGGACTTCAAGACAACTAACAACATAGCCGAGTACGAAGCCGTCCTCTTAGGCCTTCAGAAGGCCTGAGCATTGGTGGCAGCCAGAGTCATCATCCAGACTAACTCTAAGATCGTCGCCAGCCACATCGACAAAAGCTTCCAAGTTTGACATCTAGACATGGCAAGATACCTCGAAGCCATTCGCAAAGCCGAATCACACTTCCGCAGCATATCAATACGCAACATACCACGAACATACAACGGCCAGGCAGAAGCCCTGGCAAAAGCTGCCGCCACAGGCAAAGACCCACAGTTGGGCACCTTCCTTGAGATTCTACACCAGTCGGCTGCTAAAACTCTAGACGAGACGGTCGCCGCCATCCTCCCCATCGAAACCACCAACTGGAGAACTCCCCTCTTATCCTTCCTCAGTGGAATAGAAGAGCCGGATGACCCAGTTGTGCTCTGCCACATTCAGCATCGTGCCAAGAGCTATCGTCTCATAGAAGGTGCCCTTTACAAAACAAGTGTCTGCACTCCCCTCCTTCGCTGCATCACCAAACAAGAAGGGGCCAACCTCATCCGAGGGATACATGAGGGCCTTTACGGGAACCATTTGGCACCTCACACCCGAGCTAACAAGGCCCTTCGCCAGGGGCTCTACTGATGAGGACATCACTCTTTCGGATACACACGCACTGAGTATTCCTCCAACAATAGGTCCATTGACACGAGCTCGTGCACGTCAACTAAATCATGAGGTGAGCTCGTTCCATAGTGTTCCTTTATATTTTGATAAGGATGGGATGCTACTGAATAATTGTGATGTATTGTTACTTAGGAACACGGGAGAAGACCAGCAAGGGCGCCCAAGCCAAGGTGGAGGTCCAATCAAGTTCGAGTCTGTTTCGGAGTCCAAGACCAGATTGCACTAAAATTGTTGCCCAGGACGCATACGGACTCCGTTTTCGACGTTCTACACATGGTTGGAAAGCTAAGGAGATAGGATTTCCAATGGGACTGGTCCCATGTCCAAATTCCTTCTGAGTCAACAGGAATCGTCAAAACAAGTGGACATCCAGAATCTGTTAGGGTCCTGCGCCACCATCTTTTAGGCCGTTGGGTCGTGTAACGTGTTAGAGTCCATTAGGGATGCGTCCATGGGTCCTTGGCTGACCCTAGTCTCTTATATACAGTAGTCGCCGCCTCAATTAGGGTTGAATTTTGCTTAGATATTGATCTACACAAAGATTGTGAGATTTTCACTCTTGTTCCGGACCGACTAGGCCGCCGCAAGTGTTTGTGGAACCCCAACTTCGAGTGCTTGAATTCTATTTGCAATATTTCAGATTGCATCTTCTACGTTCTTGCTTGTGTTCTCAGTACGCTTGCAGGGATTGAGCCTTCTTGGCGAGGTCAACCACGTGACACGGTTGATAATCAACGGAGCTGTGGTGTAGAGATTGCAAGGGAGACGATCTGTTCAGGTCGAAGCCTTTGGATCATCAACGTCGAGTTCTCCACCTACCGACTTATCGCTACCTATCGGAAGATCAGGCCTACAATCTCATCAACTGGTATCAGATTTTCAGGTTGCCCGTTAGGTAATTTCGTTTTCCCCTTTAGATTAGTCTGTTTTTCATTACCTAGAGTCCAGAAAAAGCCAAAAAAATAATTCCGTCAATTTCCGCTGCCCTAGAACCCTTTGTGCCTTTGCATTTTTTATTTTCAATTGTGCGTTGTTGAGTTTGTGTCCGTGGTCGAGTCTTGTTGCTGGTTTAGAGTCATGTTCTTGGTCTTTAGTCAACGCTCCGTGCTGTTTTGATCACGCCGCTATCCCATCGCCACCATCCCCACCAACAAGTCGAGCCACCACATTACTCGATTTGCCACCGCGAGCTGCCTTGTGTTACTTTCCGCCATGCCAACCCTAGATAGGTCGCAAGCCGCCTTGTATCAATTGCCCTGCCACCGTTGCCCTCCTTGTTCATCTCGTGATCCTATTGCTTGCCATACCTTAACGAGAACAATTTCTGCAAGAGGTGCTTTGAAAAGAAACCCTAACTCGACAGGGGTTCAGTAAAACGGCCATAACTTTCTCATACGGACTCGGAATCAGGAATTTTTTTTTCACGAACATCTACAGAAAAAGTTACATCCATTGCTCCCCCGCTTTGCCAAGTTCCACCGAAATTTTTTTCCCAAATTCGGCTTGGAAGATTGAGTATTCGAGCCGTGAAGTTTTTGCACGCTTTTCAAAGAATATGCTTGATTTTCTATAGGCCACATCTTGCATCCGTTTGCGCTGAAAATTCCTGTGGTTGTTCCTTGTGTGCTCCTAGTTCAGAAAAAAATATCAGAAAAATACAAAAAAAAATTCGTGATTCCTACTAGTGTTAAAAGACAAAAAAGAGGAGCACATAGAGAACACCCAGATAATTGTGCTGTTTGCTGTGTCTTCCTCTGTACAATTTTCTATTAGTTCCTACCATGATTATGCTGATTTTGATGTAGTGCCTATGCAAGCATGTTCACTTTTGTTAGGCCGTCCTTGGGAATTTGATACCGATGCTACACATCATGGTAGAAGTAATAAATACTCTCTCATGCACAAGGGAAAGAAAATATCTTTGCTTCATTTGACACCTGCTGAAATTGTGCAATGTGATAAAACGCTAGCTGAAAAAGAAAAGAAAGAACATGTTTTGGAATCTGAAAATCAGCAAGTAGCTCAATCTGTTTTCCCACCTAAGAAAGAGAAGAACACACCTAGGTCCGAAGGCATTAAGTTAAAGGGTGGTGTTATGCTTGCTACTAAATCTGACTTTGCTGAAATTCAAGATAATGATACTTTGTGCTATGCTTTGGTATGCAAAGAGGTTTTATTTTCAATTGATGATATACCTAGCTCTTTGCCTGCTGCTGTCACTAACCTTTTGCAGGAGTATAAAGATGTCTTTCCAGCTGAGATACCCCCGGGGCTGCCACCATTGAGAGGGATAGAGCACCAAATAGATTTTATCCTGGGAGCGACTTTGCCAAACCACGCTGCATATAGGACCAATCCAGAGGAGACTAAGGAAATTCAGCGACAAGTCTAAGACCTTTTGGACCGTGGGTACATACGAGAGAGCCTTAGTCATTGTGCTGTTCCTGTTCTTTTGGTTCTAAGAAAGATGGTACATGGCGCATGTGTGTTGATTGTAGAGCCATTAATAATATCACAATAAGGTATCGTCACCCTATTCCTAGGCTAGACGACATGCTTGATGAGTTGAGTGGTTCTATTATTTTCACGAAGATTGACTTGTGTAGTGGTTACCACCAAATAAGAATGAAATTGGGTGATGAATGGAAAACTGCTTTCAAAACTAAGTTCGGTCTATATGAGTGGTTAGTGATGCCTTTTGGTTTAACTAATGCACCTAGCACTTTCATGAGATTGATGAATGAGGTTTTATGTGCTTTCATAGGAAGATTTGAGGTGGTGTACTTTGATGATATTTTGATCTATAGCAAGTCACATGAAGAACACATTGATCATCTACGTGCTATTTTTACTGCTTTGAGAAAGGCACGTTTGTTTGCTAACCTTGACAAGTGCACCTTTTGCACGAATAGAGTTGCTTTTCTTGGCTATGTTGTTACTCCACAGGGAATTGAAGTGGATGAAGCTAAAATTGAAGCCATCAAGAGCTGGTCGACCCTTGGGACTATCACACATGTGAGAAGCTATCATGGCCTTGCAGGGTTCTATCGGCGTTTTGTGAGAGATTTCAGCATCATTGCTGCCCCACTCAATGAGTTGACAAAGAAGGGCGTTCCGTTCCAATGGGGGTCAGCACAAGAACAAGCTTTTAATACGCTGAAAAAGAAGCTTATGCATGCTGTCGGTGTATCGGGAGCCAGGGGTCCCTGAGTCCCGAGATCGGGCCGGCCGTCCACCACGTGTCACCATCCCGCGAGGTCCCCCCTGCAGGATGAGGAAAATCTAAGTTCCGGGAGAAGGTGCTCGGGGCCACAGCCTCTGGTTCCCGAGCACCCCAGTTCCCCGATGACCCACAGAGTCCAAGTACCGGGAAGAAAGTGCTCGGAAGGGTTCCCCCTCGCCCCCAAGTACCATAGTCCCCCGATGGGCCGAACAACCAAGTGCTCGGGAGAGAGTGCTCGGGGCTGCATGTGGCAGTCCCCGAGGACTCGGTTCCCCGAAGGGTCTAAAGGAGTGCTCGGGAGAGAGTGCTCGGGGCTGCACGTGGCAGCCCCCGAGGACTCGGTTCCCCGAGAGGTCCTACAGAAGTGCTCGGGAGAGAGTGCTCGGGGCTGCACGTGGCAGCCCCCGAGGACTCGGTTCCCCGAAGGGTCCTACAGGAGTGCTCGGGAGAGAGTGCTCGGGGCTGCACGTGGCAACCCCCGAGCACTCGGTTCCCCGAAGGTTCGCGCAAGATCGCCTGACGCCCCGACGACCCGAAGGAACCCGTCGGCGGGGTGTCAGCCCGTCAAAGGTCCAATGCCGCATTTAATGGGCACGCGCGGCCTGACATCCTGACATTCTCAGCTGCCCATGCCATGGTGTCAGTCCCTGCCATGCTTTGGCAGGGGGGCGTGGGTCCATTAATTGCACGGGTCCCGTCCCGTATCATCCGGGGTACCTCGGGATAACATTGCCAGGACCAAAGCGTTCCGCCTGCCACCCTGCCCTAACAGAAGAACAAGACAGGGTGGGCGCACCGGGCGCCTCTGTGGCCGCCCGGTGGGCCCTCTCAACGGCGCCGGAGGACATCCACAGTGGCGGGTGGTCGGATGCGCGCCGCATTTTTCCACCGCCCCTGTCACTTCGCCCAGACGGAATGATGACGCCTTTCTCTGTGGCGCCTTGGCACTCGCGCCCCCTCTTTCCCATTCGGTATAAGTCGAGATCGGCGTGTGTATAAAAGAAAAGGATGGAGAACACATGAAGGCAGCTAAGCCAAGAAACAACTAAGCCAGACAAGACGAGATCAAGAGAAGAGACCACAAGAGACGAAGAACATCACGAGCAAGCTCGAGCAGAGCTAGAGCACAGGAGCCTCAAGCTCTCTGTAGACAATACACCCTTGTAACCAGACACATCCTTGAAGAATTCCCTTCAAGGAAAGATATTGCACTCACACAGGAGTAGGGTATTACGCCCCCGTGCGGCCCGAACCTATCTAAACCCCGGTGCATTTATCTCTTTTTTGCACTAGGACGATCATCCCCCACCATCGGCCGTTGTATTTCTTTCCGTTTCCATTTATTTCCCCGACGAGCTCGTTCAGGATCATCCCCCCGGTCGAATCTTTAAAAAGGGGTCTCTCGGGATCCCTGCGACAGGAGTTCATCCTCCGACAGCTGGCGCGCCAGGTAGGGGGGAATATCCCAGGATTTATTCGTTTGCTTTTTTCCACAGGAAAAGATGGCTGGTGGGCACCGTCTCCAGCGTTCCGGCTCCACTTCCAGTGACGGAGTGCTGCCCGACGCCCGGGAAAGCCCAGTCGCTGCTGCGTTCCAGCAGCAGCCGCTATCCACGTGTGCGGTTTTTCCCTCCCAAGGGGATCTAGGTGCTGGGCCCAGCAGGGCCGCCGCCGCCGCCGCTGATGCACTTTCCGACCCCCAGCAGGAGGTCGAGACCCCGGCCACTAGGTCCGCCTCTGGACAGCGCCGGGTGCCACTGCAGCGCAGACTCGCATTCAGCGAGGCCAGCCCGGGGAGCGCGCTGCTTGCAGCGCATGCTCTCCTCAGGCACCCGCCCGTTCAGGCCACGCCGAACACTCCGGAAGGCTGGTGGATCCAAGATGTCATCGCCTTGGTTGGCACTGCTCGCCGCCAGGTACAGGCCGGGAGTCCTCGTACCACCACTCAGCGTGGCGCTGCCAGAACTGGCTCCTCAACGGGTAACATCCGCACGGGCCGAGGGGCCTCCAGGCGGAGTGCCGTCCCCCTGGCCGTGTCCGAAGCCCGGGACCTCCGCTTGCGTCTTAACGAGCGGAGGGGCCACGAGGACGCCCGGGTCACTCTCGAGCGCCAGCGGGAAACCCGGCAGGAGTCCAGGGCAGAGGACCAGGCTTCCTCTTTCCCAGCCCACGATCACCAGGAATCCCCGGCTCGCCGGCACTCACCACCGAGGACCCCCGCTCGCGCTGCGGGGTACGGCACCGGTTGCCGTGCCTTCACCGCTGAGCTCCGTCGGGTCAGGTGGCCCTCCAAGTTTCGCCCCGAGCTGCCGGAGAAGTACGACGGGTCCATCGACCCCGTCAAGTTCCTCCAGATCTACACAACGGCCGTTCAAGCGGCCGGAGGCAGCGAAAAGGTGATGGCAAATTATTTTCATGTTGCCTTGAGGGGCTCTACCCGCTCTTGGCTTATGAACTTACCCCCAGGGTCTATTAGCTCCTGGGATGACCTCTGCCACCAGTTTGTGGCTAACTTTCAGGGCACATTCACGCGCCCCGGCTTGGAGTGCGACCTCCACGCCGTCAAACAGCAGGAAGGGGAGACGCTGCGGCGCTTTATACAGCGTTTCAGCCAGGTCCGCAACACCATCCCGCGAGTGGCCCCCCATGCTGTTATCGTTGTTTTTCGGCAGGGCGTCCGCGACGAGCGGATGCTCGAAAAGCTAGGTACGCACGAGATCGAGACCACTGTGGAGCTCTTCGCACTGGCCGATAAGTGCGCCAAGGCTGCGGAGGCCAGGGCGTGGCATGCTCCCCGCCCCGCCGCCGACCAGCCAAGTTCTTCCCGCTCTGACAAGCGGGAAAAGAAGAAGAGAAGGAAGCGCGAGGCCGCTCCTATCGAGCCGGCCCAGGGCCCCGCCTATAGGCCGGCTCAAGAGCCCGACCGCCGGCAAGAGCGCCAGGCGGGCGCCGACAGACGGCCCGCACCCGCAAGGACCCCTGCCAGGGCCCCTCCTCGGGCCCCCGTGCCCACAAGGGCCCCGGCACCAGCTAGGGCACCGGCTCCCGCAAGAGCCCCGACCCCCGGCCGGGCTCCTGCTCCAGCAAGGGTCCCCGCTCCCGCAGGGCCTGAACTAGGCAAATGGTGCCCCATACACCAGACCAGATGGCACGACCTCACGGAGTGTCGTACGGTCAAAGGACTCATCGAGCAGCGCCAGAGGGAGCGCGACGAGTCCCGCGGGGGAGGCGATACTGAGGTCGCCCCCGACAACGTCGAGCTCGGTTTCCAGGAGCCCGAGCATGCCGTCGCCTTCATCGACGGAGGCACCTACACGCCTTCCTCGCGCCGTGGCATCAAGGTCATGCAACGCGAGGTGTGCTCGGCAACCCCGAGCGAGGAGGCCGCTAGGCCCCTGAGGTGGTCGGACGCTCCGATCACATTCAGCATGGCCGATCACCCCGCAAGTACTGCAGCCGTGGGGCGACTACCCCTGGTGGTGTCCCCCACTGTCTGCAATGTTAAGGTCGGCAGAGTGCTGATCGACGGTGGTGCAGACCTCAACCTCCTCTCCAAGGAGGCTTTTGAGAAGCTGCAGGTCGCCCTCGCGAGGGGCTACTGTTGGGGGTTGTTGTTAAGGACCCTCGACGGCCTCTTGGCTTCACTGGCCTATGCCTTCCGAAGCTTTCATCTCCGAGAACCATACCTCCCGAAGCCTCCATCTCTCGAAGCCATGCCTCCCGAGGCCTCGGTCTCCCAGAGCCATGCCTCCCTCCGGAGCCCCCGTCTTCGGGGCTCGGGGATGCTTCCCAAAGGCTACGGGGTAGACCATTGGGCCTCAAGAAAGATCTGTCAGGAGAGGAATGTCGGTCATCTTTTGCCTGTAAATAAGTGACCGGTATTAATTACCTAGGCTAGTAGGCACCGTCCTGACACCCCAGTACAATAGAGGTTATCCTGACACCCCTGACATCACGGCGCCGGGCCGCAATTGGCAACCAGCTCACCCCTTTGGGTACAGGAGAGCACGCTGAACACAGCATGGAGGAGCACAATCACAAGTCTTCCTGTGATACTCCCCTTAGTCCAGTCCATATTTTTACTATCAATACATTTGTGGTGTTCCTTCTTCTTAAACTTCGTCTCCAAGCTTGAGTCTCCTCCTTAGAATAAACTCTCGCTGTATTTGCTAGGGCAAGACGATCTCTTACTCCAACAGTTGCCAAGTTTTAAGCACACAAACTAAATCATATAATTCTTTATCATAAGTGGAATAATTCAGACTTGGCTCACTGAAATAAGCAACAGGTTTACCTTCTTGAATTAGCACACCTCCAATTCCAATCCCACTAGCATCACATTGGAGCTCAAAGGTCTTACCAAAATCAGGGAGTTGGAGTAAATGAGCATGTGTAAGTTTCTCTTTCAACAACTTGAATGCTTTTTCTTGTGCATGTCCCTATTGGAAAACTACTCCTTTCTTTGTCAACTTGTTTAATGGACCAGCAATGGTGCTGAAATCCTGCACAAATCATCGATAGAAACCCGCAAGCCAATGAAAGCTTCTCACTTGAGTAACAGTCTCAGGGGTTGGCCAGTTCTTTATGACTTCAATTTTTGCTTCATCCACTTCTATTCCCTGTGGAGTAACAACATAGCCAAGAAAAGAAACTTGATCCGTGCAAAAGATGCACTTTTCGAGGTTACAGAACAAACGTGTATATCTCAAAGCATTAAAAATAGCATGTAAATGATCAATGTGTTGTTCTTGTATCTTGCTGTAAATCAAGATATCATCAAAGTATAATACCAAAATCTACCAATGAAAACACGTAAAACTTCATTCATCAATCGCATGAAAGTACTAGGTGCATTAGTTAACCCAAAAGGCATTACTAACCACTCATACAAACCCAACTTAGTTTTAAATGCAATCTTCCATTCATCTCCAAGTTTCATCCTAATTTGGTGGTATCCACTTTGTAAGTCAATTTTAGTGAAAATTATAGAACCACTCAACTCATCAAGCATATCATCTAACCTAGGGATAGGGTGATGATATCTTATAGTAATATTATTGATGGCTCTACAATCAATACACATACGCCAACTACCATCTTTCTTAGGAACCAAAAGAACAGGAACAACACAAGGGCTAAAACTTTCTTGGACATACCTGCGGTCCAAAAGGTCTTGGACTTATCGTTGAATTTCCTTAGTATCTTCCGGGTTGGTCCTATATGCAGCACGGTTTGGCAAAGTTGCTCCTGAAATCAAATCAATTTGATGTTCAATTCCTCAACTAGCTGGTAATCCCAGGGGTACTTCAGCTGGAAATACATCCACAAACTCCTACAAAAGGTTAGCAACAGTAGGAGGCAAAGAGCTAGATATATTCTGGAGTGAAACTAAAGCATCTTTGCTATTAAAGCATAGCATGGAAGTTCATTAGCATAAATTTCAGCAAGATCAGATTTAGTAGCAAGCATAATACACCCTTTTAATCTAATTCCATCGGACTTAGAAGTTGTTATTGCTTTCTCCTTTTTGGGTGGAAAAACTTTTTCTGCTACTTGCTAACTTTCAGATTCATTCTCAAACTCTTTTATCTTATTTTCAACTATCTCTTGTTTACATTTCATAATTTCAGTGGGGGTTAAAAGTAGAAAAGTTATTTTGTTTCTTTTATGCATAAGGGTGTACTTATTATTTCTACCATGACGTGTTGCATCAGTATCAAACTACCATGGTCGTCCTAACAAAAGAGAGCAAGCTTGCATTAGAACTACATCGAAATCAGCACAATCATAGTATGAAGCAATAGAAAAATGCACCCTAGCTGTTTGCATTACCTGCAACTTGCCACTGTTGTTGAACCATTGAATATGATACGGGTGAGGATGATTTCTTGTCGGCAAGGCAAGCTTCTTGATCATATCTGAACTTACCAAGTTGTTGCAGCTTCCTCCATCAATAATGACTCGAACACGATAATCCTTGACTACGAGGAACATCTTAAACAAATTATGGCGTTATAACTGTTCCGCTTGCTCCTTTTGAGTACTTAACACTCGCTGCACAATGAGTGTCCTATAATTCTCCATAGCAGTTGCACTCAATTCTTCCTCATTGTCGATATCCGTCTCACATTCGTCCTCATCACATGCATGGTTAGCTGCAAGTGCATATTCATCCTCAACATCACTAGCACTTACATATACACCATCCTTTGTTACAATGCATGCTCGCTGACTTGAGAAATCCTTCATGACATAGCTTATTCCCTTACATCGGTGGCAAATAATCCCAGTCGATCGGCCTATAGAAGCAATCAAAGAAGAGCTCTTGGCTAGACCCTGCACACTTATAGATTTGCTTACTTCGGGAGCATGTGATGGTGTCGAATGTACTACTAAACGCGCCCTACTCGAGAAGGGGGCAGCAGACCGTGTAGCTGAACTTGGGGCTATTTTGACTTGTCCTAGTATTGATTTTGAAGTAGTCGTGCTTCCAAAATTGTTCCTTGGCCTCTGTTGTCATCCCTGCAATTCTTTTTCTGCTAAACACGCAAGTTGGAACAATCTAGGAACACTATCGTATTCTTTGTAATCAACCATGTCCTGAATTTCACGTCTTAACCCTCCATAAAAGTATGCCCCTGCAGCCTCTTCATCCTCAATAATATCACAATGCAACATACTAATTTGTAGCTCCTGATAATATTCTTATACGGATCTTTCACTTTAGTTTAAGCGCTGTAATTTCTTACGCAAATCACATTTAAAAGAGTGTGGAATAAATCTGTTATGCATAGCAACCTTTACAGCATTCGTCGATGCATTCCCTTCCACCAGATGATTGCAAAAATTTTAAATTCACTAGTGGCTCGCCTAACTCTATGCACTTTAGGAACTAAATGAGCATTAAACTTCTGTTCTACCGTCATCTTCCAATCTAAATACCTTTCAGCATCATAATCACCTAAAAAGATGGTATAGTAAACTTAACCTTAGCAAATGGATCATCATTAATATGTGGATTATGTTGCTAAAATTTATTACCTCTCATACCTTGATGGTTGAAGTTCAATCAGTTCCTTTATCGTTCATCAAAGGCATCACGTTCTTGTCTCAAAATTTCATCATCCGTAACGGACTCCTCTTGTTCATAGGCTGCACCATGAAGATCCACTCGACCATTGTTCAGTGGCGGATTAACCAATCGATCAAAGCGTGTATTGAGCATTGCAATACTTTCATTAAGTCATTATAATGCGATATTGGTTCCCGCAAGCTTCTTATTAATGTCATCATTAATACTTTGTCGATGATTATCCAACAACATTGTGAGTTCTTCCCCCAAAACAAACTCTTTCGCATCCGATGCTTCTCCTTCCATAGTTAGTCCCTATCGACTACTAAGTGGTGAAGGTGGAGTCACACGCTCTCAAGCGTCTTACCACGCTCTTGCAAGTGTTCTTACAAATCACCACAGTTAGCACAACCAGTGGCTGGTTCGTGATACCTTATTGGGTGAGAGTGAGGTAGTTGCAAGGGAAGAAACCGTTTTGATCGAAAGAATGTGTAGCTTGGACATGCAATATTTAGTAGCAAGGAAAGGAAATAATTAAAATCAGATTAGCAAAGCTGAATAAAAGTCCACAGTACTCATCATAGTTGCTAGCCCGAACACAATCCTAGAACTAGCTCAAGCAAGCCGAGAACTATAACAGACACAAGCACAAAGGAACAAAATTTGCAATGCAGACTGATTCTTTTTTTTTTTTTGAATTCTATCTCTCTCTTTTTTGCACTCTTTGCTTCTTTTTTTTGCACTCTTTGCTTCTTGCTTGCTTTTCTTTTCTTTTTTTTCTTTTTTTGCGAATGTGATAAAAACTTAAAAACTCTTCTACTGCCTTTTCTAAGACCAGTCCGGTACGTACGTCACAAATTTTTTCTGAAGAGTAGGGGTATAAAGGTAATAAAAAGATACTCTCTCTCTCTCTCTCTGAACTTAGGCTACCTCTATTTTGGCTATGGTGGTCAGATCCGATAAGGTGGGAGACTCCAACTAAGTGGTCAGATTCGAGAAGGTGGGCGAATCCGACTAGGTGGTCATGGCGACTAGGTAGTCAGACCCGAGTGGGTGGTTGGAGTGTGGGTGGTCGGAGTCACTGGTCGGGACCCCGAGTGGGTGGTCGGAGTGATTGGTCGGGATCCCGAGTGTGTGGTCGGAGTGACTGGTCGGGACCCCGAGCAGGGACACAAATTCGGCTATAGCAGACTAGAGTAAGACGAGTAACTCAACGACTAAATTAGCAAAGACTCGACGCTAGAAACTAGAACACGATGACTCGACCAACAACAAAGACACCGACGATGGACTCAAACTCAACAACGCGAAAACTGAAAACAAAATTGCAAAAATCTTAAAGTGGTTTGGACAGCGGAAGAACTAAAACATAAAACTTTTTGTAGACAATTTTCTTGACTCTAGGTAATGGAACTCGATTAAACAAAAAGGGATAACTGAGATTACCTAACAGGCAACTGAGGCTCCGAAAGGTAATATGATAAGTCGATTGATGGAGCTACGACGTTGATGATCCAAAGGCTCCAA